>NC_056739.1:1358065477-1358095477 GCF_019279795.1 Protopterus annectens
CTGACTGTAATCATCAGAGTATGCTACTGAATTTCTAAAGATAGGAAATGTGTGAGTAACACATTACATGTAAGACTCCAAACTCTGGCCAGTCTGCAGATAGCCCTACAGTTGGGAGTTTCCTCAACCACATAACACTGTCATGCCAAACTTTAAATCATGTAGAGCAGCCATATCCACACAAACCCTGCTAAACCAACATTACTTCAAATGTAGAACAGCAATACTTACATTCTGCCCCCATGTCTGGAACATCCCCCTCCTGTTTGTTGGTCTGTCTCCACATTGTATGTTATAAGAGGTATTTCCAACTACCCTCCGTGATGCTGTTTGTCAAACATGCACATGAAGTCCTGCTCACAGTGAAAAAAGGGCCAACACCAACATGAAGTTCTTAGTTATAGTAGTGTGTTTCCATGAAATTGGCTATAGGAATGATACCACAGCTGTTCCACATGCAATTAGCAAGTGGGGGACTGCAATTCGTGCTCAGGCCATCAGCTGATCATGAGCATTACTTACAAAACTCAAGCTGCTGCCTATGCAAAACAGATGTACTTTTCCACATCCACCAGAGAGGGACAGAGAGAGAGAGAGAGAGAGGGAGACAGAGACAGAGACAGAGACAAAGACATAGTAAGAAAGTAAGAGCCAAGCATGTTTGTGTATGATCCGTGGGTGGAGAGTGATATCTGGGTATTACAATGGTTGCATATATCGTTTACTAATCCATAGTGTCACATAGTAATTGCACGTGGCTGTACACATTTATGGCTGAGGATTGTCTACAACAACCTCTACAGTGTTTGAAAACTGTTGGCCTTGTAATGTGGACAATGGGACATATAGGTCCTCAATATAATGATGTAGCAAAACCCTCACTGCAATAGATCCTGTCATTACACAATCACTCCAACAGGATACTGATAACACACACACTTATCAGTTGTGAGTTTCAAACCCCTACCTGACTATGTATTGCTATTACAGTGTTATGCAGTTATTGCATGCGCCACGGAGCTTATATGCTGGAGAATTGTCCAAAGGTATCTTTGAAAGTGAGTGACATCAGCAACAGTGCTAAAGGAGGGGTAACGTAAGTGTAGTAAGTGTGAATGTCCACAAAAGCAGGTGTCAATGAAGACACACACACACACACACACACACACACACACATACACATTCTCTCTCTCAGGGAAACACATGCATTATCACAGCTAGCAAGGTCAGGATTAGAACTCTTACCTAACTAGTTTGCTACACTACAGTATTATGCAGTTATCGCAAGCGCCACAGAGCTTATATAGGTAAAATGTGGCCAAAGGGTTATTTCAAGGTGAATGACATCAGCAGGCATGCTAAAGTAGGTCAATGTGAGGTGTAGTGAGTGTGAATGGCTTCAAAATCATTAATCTCCGCACACACACACACACACACACACACACACACACACACACACACACACACACACACACACACACACTTGCCAGTACTGAGATGCATAGGTTCATTGCTTCACAGGTGTGTAGTAGGTGAATGGCTAGGCAAAGGGAATAGCTTGGCATCAGGCCACATGACAATAGTCTCCAGTGTGGCTCAGGGGTGTAGTCCCTGGAGTGGTCCCCACGGGTGGGTATTGTATTCACCATCCACTCATCTGGGTTACTATTGTGGGTGGCCTATGATGTGCACTGCTTCCCATGTATGTGATCTATATTCCATAACATGGGCAGTGTCTGGATTGTGCACATGTCCCACACACATGTTCTTTGATGTGTGAAAATGTACTTGAGGTCTCTGGGGCATGTTGTGTGGACAGATTGTTATCTTCTGATGTAGCATTCCTGACCTCATTTGGTGAGACCTGGCTATGGAAATGAGGTCATGCTTGTGCCTACATTGACAGCATGATACAGGTATTCAGTGCAGTTAGTGGCACCTTTCCATACAGGGCATGTGTATAAGGCATGGCATTCCCTTTGTGGATTACATTTGCAGACTCTACAGTTGTTGCAGTTGTCCAGTGGGGAACATAGCAAAAGGGCCACTGTAAGCATTTATTTGCCTACTACAGGGATGGAACAGGGTGCCATGTCCTTTTACTTGCTGGATAACACACACTCAGTCAGGAGATGTAACACATCACAGTACTTTCTGATGTCAGTGGCACTGATGTGATCAGCAGGCATGTAATCCACTGAAATCACACCATGGTTACTATCTGTGAGGCAATATGCAGGGAACTACCAATATAGTGGTTGTTGCCTAGCCAAGTGTGTTTGTGTATGAGACATGGGTGGAGAGTGTTCTCTGAGTAATAGAAGGGTTGCCTATATTGTTCACCAATCCATAATGTCACATGTAGGGCTATGGATTGTCTACACCAGCCTCTCTGGTGTCTGACATCTGCTGTCCTTGTAAGATGGACATTGTGACATATACTAGGTCCTCAACCTAATAATTTAACAAAACCCACCCCACAATGCATCCTGTTATTACACAATCATGCAGAATACTGATGACAGACACACACACATGCATGCACATATTTGCCAGTACTGAGATGCAGACCCCTAACTAGCTATGCATTGTTACTATAGTGTACCGCATTTATCACATTTGCCACAGAGCTTATAGGATGGATGTTGTCCCAAGCTACTTCTAAGGTGAGGAACATCACAGCCCTTGTAAATACAGGCATTGGGTGATGTAGTGGGTGAGAAATCCCAAAAATAATTTTACCCTAAACACATTTGCCAGGGGTGAGGTTCAAACCTCTAACAATCTTTACAGAGCATTATGGATATGCATTTACCACATGCACCGCTGACATGACATGGTTTGGCTTGGCAACAGGTACTTCTAAGGTGGATGATATCTGCAGGACTGTTAAAGTCAGACTCTGAGATGTGTACTGGGTGTAAATGGGGCCAAACTCTTTGAGGTGCACATGTGCATATGTACACAGACAAACACTTGCCACAGATGAGATTCAGACCCATACAATTGCAGTTACTACTACTACATCATTCCGCATTTATGGCACGCACGATGGAGCTTGCATGCTAGAGAGCTCTCCACAGGTATCTTTGAAGGTGACTAACATCAGCAGCAGTGCTAAAGGAGGGGTAAGGGGAGAGTAGTAAATGTGAATGTCCATAATATCAGGTATTATCACACACACACACACACACACACACACACACACACACACACACACACACACACACACACAGTTGCCATGTCTGGGATTAGAACTCCTACCTAACTAGTATGTTACACTACAGCATTACACATTTATTGCACATAGCACGGACCTTAGAGGGCTGGTCTTTCTCCAAAGGGGTATTTCAAGGTGTCTGACATCAGCAGGATTGCTAAAGTAGGGCAGTGGGAGGTGTAGTAACTGGGAATGGCCTCAAAATCATTAGTCTCCACACCCACACAGAGTTTCACAGTTGCCATGTCTGGGATTAGAACTCCTATCTAACTAGTGTGTTACACTACAACATTACACAGTTTTCACATGTGCCACGGAGCTTATAGGGCTGTTTTTTATCCAAAGGGGTATTTCAAGGTGACTGACAGCAGGCTTGCTAACGTAGGGTAATGAAAGGTGTAGTGACTGTGAATGGCCTCAAAATCATTAATCTCCACACACGCACACACAGAGTTTCACAGTTATCATATCTGGGACTAGAACTCTTACCTAACTAGTATGTTACACTATAGCATTACACAGTTATCACGCATGCCACAGAGCTTAAAGAGCTAGCCCATCTCCAAAGGGGTATTTCAAGGTGACTGACATCAGCAGGCTTGCTAAAGTAGGGCAATGGAAGATGTAGTGACTGTGAATGGCCTCAGAGTCATTAATCACCACACACACAGAGTTTCACAGTTGCCATGTCTGGAATTAGAACTCCTTCCTAACTAGTATGTTACACTATAGCATTACACAGTTATCACACTCACAATGGAGCTTAGAAGGCTGACCATTGTCCAAAGGGTATATCAAGGTGACTGACATCAGCAGGCTTGCTGATGTAGGGAAATGGGAGGTATAGTGACTATGAATGGCCTCAAAATAATTAATCCGCACACACACACAGAGCTTTATAATTGCCATGTTTGGGATTAGAACTCCTATCTATCTAGTATGCTACATTCCAGCATTAAGCAGTTATCGTAAGCACCACAGAGCTTATGAGGCTGAGACTTGGCCAGCGGGTTATTTCAAGGTGACTGACATCAGCACGAGTGCTCACATGGGCAATGGGAAGTGCAGTGTGTGTGAATGGGCCATAAACCATTGCTCTGGAAACACACACACAACACTTAGTCACACACAACTTTACATTTGACAGGACTGGGTATACAAATGCTAGATGAATACTGATTTGTACTATCATATAACACAGTTATCACAAGCACCACAGACACTATAGGGCTGAGGGCTACCAAAAGCAAATGTCTACAGTGATTGACATCGGCACATCATGTGATATTGGCTAGTTGGATGTGTGGTGGGTGGGAGATGTCTCATGATGGAAATCTCTCTGTCACTGTCTGTCTCTTTCTTCCCCACATCTCTGTGTGTGTATGTTTGACCTAGTATAGTGTGTTGGTCTTGGATATGTGTGAGTATTCCTATCCAATGTGTGTGCACAGCATAAATGGTGTGCAATGTGGTGGGTGTGCACAGAAATCTATGACTGACAGATATGTATAGTATAGTCCACTGTTGTTGTCAGACATGGACTTCATTTCTCTAAGTACAGGAGCATGCCCAGTATGACCTTCTGTATTGAGTGCGTGAATCTATTCCAGGTAGGTTGTACTCCAGTCTAGGATTTTGTGTTCTACACCTACAGCTAGTGACCTGTTTCTGCAGGATATCTGTAGATAGGTTGACAATATGGTGTCACAATGGGTGAAAGATAGTGGGATACTGTAACTATTGTGTCTGTGCTGCTTGTGTTACATGGTTGGTGTTAGCAGTGATATTCAGACATATGTATTGTTTTATACTGTGATGTATTATGTCATCAACTACTGACAGATATACTTATTTCCTCACAGTTATTTACTAGGAAATACAAGATGAATGAAGCTGTGTCCAGTATTGTTGTCTGCAGCCTACATATTCTTGCACATGCATGCCATTCTGAAGGGGTAGCTGCAGGCACTTGCTGATAGGTCTGTGTAAATGGTTCAGTACCTTAGTACAGTGGTGGCTGAGGATCCCCTGCTTGTAGGTTCATAGGTTCATAGGTTCATAGGTTGGTACTAGGCTATCAGCCCTAGGGCCTATACAAGCCTAGCCATAACAATCCCCTGGCTATTTCTTCCCACACTATTTACTTCCCTGGACCCATGTCTAGCAGGGCGACTGACGTGATCCCTGGGGTGAATTTCCTTTCTCCCATCCAATTGTCAAGGTTCCTTTTGAAGAGGGCCAAAGAGGCACTCTGCTTGACATGTATGGGCAGTCTATTCCAGAGTCTGGGGAGTCCCTGGGTCAGAACCTATCCCTCTAGCATGTTTTGTTTATTGTGATGACAAGGTTTAGATCCCTGCAGCATGTCACTCTGAAGGATTGGGATTTCTTTAAGTGTAGCATGTCCAACAGCTCTGTGTTTGACATGGCCTTGTATGTTAAGCAGAGATAGCCTCTGAGTAGACGATATGCGACAGAGTATAGCTGGAATTTTTTAAGGCGGTCAGCGTAGGGCATCTGCTTTAGACCTGTGATTCTTTTAGTGAGGTATTTCTGCAGCCTTTCCAGTTGTTGCAGATGTCTTGAGAGGTACATACCAAATGGGGCGTTGTATTCTATAATGGGTCTAATGAGGGATGAGTACAGTGGTATGGAATATTGATGTAGTCTGGCCAATAACTGACAGACCACAAAAGGCACAGTTATGAAGTAATGAGAGACCTCCTATGTACCCGCACAAGGCAGCATAAGGGGAATGTCCCAGGTATATCTGTGAGTCATCTGCAAGATCTGTTACATTTGTCGACATAACAGAATGGCCATATCCTGCTGTGGCCATACCTCTCAGCTGTACAGATTCACCCAGGTTACCCAGAGGCAGGGTTCCCCTTCACATTGTGGTTTACAAGCAGGTTTGTAACCACCCATTACTGGGTTTGCAGGCAGGGGTAGTATGGGAACACATCAGAGTGTCAGACTTCACACACTCCATGGTGTCCAGGTTTCTATTTTCTCATTATGCGAGCGATATCTGAGAAGTATCCCTATAGTTGTCCCTTCATCCCAGCGATATTTAGGGGACTGGTCCACAGTTCATGTAGTAGGACATGGTGGGCATGCTACTGGGATTTGTCAACATGGCCTTGCATTTGTGTTCTGTTTGCTGTGTTATGTTGTTAGTTGGGACCCCGTGAGATAACATACATTGGCAGTATGGGTGAGGCACAGGGCTATGACAGAGGACTGTAGGGCATCTGGTAGTGTGCCTCATTATGGAGTTCTTGTTTGGGTGTGTGTGCATTTCTGATGGGTGTCATCAGCCACGGCTCCAGTGCATAACCAGCATCCCCCACTAGGTGGCCATATGAGATGTCCCCACTGGCAAATCTCTGGTACAGCTGTGTCATATGCCAAATGTGGGAGTCGTGATAGCTTCCAGGGCTGCCAGCATACACATTCATGATAATGCCCTAGACATTACACACAACCTGGAAGTTGGTGAAGGGGCAGCCCATGTGGTTTATGTAGACCCTACCCCACTCACCGGGTGGTGCTTTGATGTGTATGTGCGTGCAATCTATAGCACCCACTACCTCAGGATATTCTGCTTTTTGGTGGAAGAGATGCATATTGGTGGTCAACACCTCACGGGTGTTGAGGAAATATATGTGCTCTTCAGCATCTGCTGACATGCCATCCAGGAACTGGTGGAGTACCCTGGATGCTGATGTTTGTGAGATCCCCATGATATCCCCAGTTGGCCTTTGGAAGGTACCTGTGGCTAGTATTCTTAACCCTACACATACTTTGGTATACACTGGGTTGGGTTCCTCTCTGTTGGTTCTGTGTGTGAGGCATGGCTGGCACAGCTCAACAATTTGCTGTAGGGTGTCCCTGTCCACCTTATAGCGCTCCACTATCTCCAGCTCATGTAGCCCCTGGTAGGTTACCCTGGGTCTGTACTCTCTTCTCCTTCTCCTTACTGTAGGTTGGTCGTCAGCATTCTCATTCTCACCACCATCAGCCTTTTCCACATATTGATGTATGAGAGTGACAGCAGCCCCTATCATTTTGTTAGTTTTGTCAGGTAAAATTTTTCCATCTGTGTACACCGGTGGTGTAGAGTTTGTGGAAAAAAACAAAGTGAAAGGTGTTTGCAAAGTTCATAGTAGTGTGTTGGGCTGGGATCCTGCCTGTGTAATTGGCTGATTCTGATACATTTCACCTGCCAGCCATGCTAGTTCTCCTTGATTGCCTTCCTATTGCTGTTTTCCCTTCCCATTGCCTTCCCGTTTAAGCCCAGAGGCATACTCAGATGTGAACAAAGCTGCTATTTTCTGTTTTTTTTTTTTTTTTTTGTTTAAAACCCGTTGTGCGACACGCACACCCATTTAGGCAATTTAAACACTACTAGGCAGCCTCAGACATCCCCCTTCCTTAGCTGTGCTTAGCTAAGGGCAAACACGGGCCACAGAGCTCTAATAAGCTTAGAGCATGCATGACACTCCCCTTTATGAGGT
Organism: Protopterus annectens; assembly: GCF_019279795.1. Taxonomy (NCBI): domain Eukaryota; kingdom Metazoa; phylum Chordata; order Ceratodontiformes; family Protopteridae; genus Protopterus; species Protopterus annectens. The sequence goes on from NC_056739.1 coordinate 1,358,073,218, forward strand.
TATCTACCTCTTATGCTTATACCATGGTGTTGCTGCACCTACACTGTTGGGTGCAAGCTAACACTGAGGGGAAATCTGTGATTCAGTATCAATCCCTCATTTGCATAAAACTGACTGCTAATACATGGTTACAAAACTGACACTCAGCCTTCCCCCTTAGCAACCACTATTCCATGGTTTTGTTGTCTTATACATGCCATTGACTATTATGGCAGAATGCTGACTTGGGTTTAAAAGCTTATTTCCAACTTTTTTCCTTATTTTTGGGCCGATACCATTTACGCACCGCTGCCCTATGCTTAAATGGCCGAAATCGGCCAAAAAAAAATGTTATTTTTTATAATTTTGCAACTATTACCCATGCTATTGGCCATATATTTGACCATTGGCATGCCTACTACATTGAATACATGTTTTCTTTCAAGCTGTCATGCCTCCGTTTTGCAATTTGCAGAAATGTATTTGGTTAGTAACTGCATACATTTATTTTCTGCAGGTTACATTATTCCTGCAGAGACGCTTGCCTGGTTCCTGGATCGCTAATTCACCTCATTTGCATGGTTTTCACCAGCAAATGGGGTAATTAGCATACAAGAGCCGTGTCCATGCAGGAATAGTGTAGGAGTGCTCATGTATGTTCCGGGAGCTCATTCCTAGATTGCTCGTCAGCCATATTGCATGCAGCAGCTCTTGCACTATTCCTGCATGTCATGCAGAGCTTGCTGAATCTTGGAGCTTGTCTCATTTGTATATAAGACTATTCCAATAAACTGTATGAATTTTGAACTGCAATAAAACGTTAACCAGGAGAGGCTTCAATGGGTATGGCTAGAGATTTGGATTCCTGGCTTGAAGACTTTCCAGGAAGGCAGGACAAAGGTCAACTGCAACATCTAAACAAAGCCATATGTTTTGGCTTGCTTCTTAAGTGTACTCCGAAAACGTGAGGAAGGCCATATACAGTGCCTCACATAGCTATAGTAGTAACTGTGATATAAATAGGAAAGGACTGTAACTATCTACTCATAACCTAAAAGGTGTATACTGTGTGATTCAGAAAAGAAGTGGCTCTAATCTAATGCAGCAGCTCATAATCAAATATTATGTTTTTTTTTTTTTAAATTAGCAATAGGGTTCCATTAAACTATCTAAGAAAACTCCAAAGGATACAAAATATCATTTAGAAAGTTACTGACCTGATCATCAATGCATAAAAACAAAATAAACAATCACTGGAAAAAGCAGAATTTGAAGGTTTCAAGCATGCAAAAGTGGTGATTTATAGAATGCGGTAGGCATTTTAATGCAGTGCCCCGTGTACATGGCAGCCACTCCTGTTGGACATGCATATGCACCTGTCTTATATAAGCACAGCATGAACAGTTGGATTACATATAGCAAAAGTTGTATGTATCAGAAATACTAAGTCACAAAGACCCTGTTGTTTTATACACAGTTAAGTGTAGATATGGATATTTGTAGATTTATTTCTATCCAGGATATCTTTTGGACATCAATCAAATGCTAGTGAGAAATTCTTGTGCTGTTATTAACTTAATGGATCATCACCAGTTATGTTTTCTCGCCGGAATCTGTACTACTAATGGATCATCACCAGTTATATGTTTCCCTCCAGAATCTGTACTAGCAATGGATCATCAGTTATGTGTTTTCTCTCCAGAATCTGTATTAGTAATGCATCATCACCAGTTATGTGTTTTCCCTCCAGAATCTGTACTAGTAATGGATCATCAGCAGTTATGTGTTTTCCCTCCAGAATCTGTACTAGTAATGGATCATCAGCAGTTATGCATTTTCCCTCAAGAATCTGTACTAGCAATGGATCATCAGCAGTTGTGTTTTCACTCCGAAATCTGTACTTGCAATGGATCATCAGCAGTTATGTGTTTTCCCTCCGGAATCTGTACTAGCAATGGATCATCAGCAGTTATGTGTTTTCCCTCCAGAATCTGTGCTAGCAATGGATCATCACCAGTTATGTGTTTTCCCTCCAGAATCTGTACTAGCAATGGAACATCAGCAGTTATGTGTTTTCCCTCCGGAATCTGTACTAGTAATGGATCATCAGCAGTTATGTGTTTTCCCTCAAGAATCTGTACTAGTAATGGATCATCAGCAGTTATGTGCTTTCCCTCAAGAATCTGTACTAGAAGTGCAAAGTAACTGTCCAGCTCAGTAGCTGTGGTGAGCTCACAGTAGGTGGTGCCTCTTCAGAGAATGGAGGTCTGTTAAATAGTGTTTGAGAAGGTGTTCAACATGCCTTGCAATAATATTAAAAGCTGAGTACTTCCCTTAATCATCTTTGTTTCATTAGATGTGCATAAAATGTAATGGTATGAGTCATATTACAAGAAGCTTCTCATGGTTATGAAGGTAGGGGTTGATCTTGCCCCACTGAAGGCTGCTTGAATAGGCTTTGACCTCTGCTGGGCTGTAGAAATGTAGAAATTGTCTTTGTGCCTATTGTTTGCATTCAGAAGATAACACAATATTAGTGTTGTCTCGTAGCTAATACTGTCCTCCAAACATCACATGCTGTGTCTAGAGACCCTTCAGTTTATATAAAGCATATGAGAACTCCTAAAACAGCTTGACCTGCTTAAGAACAAGTGCTTCATTCTCCAATGATATTGCCATTAACAGCACTTCTCCTTCATCCTGGCAACACATAAACTTTATGATCACGCATTTGGATAGGAGGGTTAGGATTTATTACTGTTCAAGCTCAATATAAAATTCTGTACCCATATAATAACTGGTTTAGAGTTCCTACTAATAGTTAAACTTTTCCTGCAACAAAGTTAAGAAGGTAGCTTTCTTTGATTCCCAGAAAGCGTCTGATTATTTTTACACTGCTGTTTCAAGACATATTTTAAAGACATTGACTGTCACTCCCAGTTTTTGCAAGTCTAACATTTGTGACTGATTGATTCCAGTATAACCCAATTTTACTAGTTAGTTCATAAATTACACATTACAAAACTCATAAACTTCCATAATAAAGGGGCCAATAAAATGGATTTACAACAACATAACAAACCTTTCAACTGAACATGGGATCTCTTACCTCAAACACAGGAAGATTCCATTTGAGAGTCCCTCAATGTAGAATGCTAGGCCTTGTACCTAATTCTTTTTATTAATGGTTTAATTGAAGCCCTTACTCATGTAAAGGCTATAATGTGTGCTGATGACATAGTCATAGATACACCTGAAAAAATATCCATACTGCCCAGAGGCTCTACAGATTGATATCACTTACGACTGCTATTGACCATAAAGGGGCAAACTGACTCAATGGGCAAAGAAGTCCTTTTATGATGTTTGGTATCACTCAGAAACATGGAATGCCCTGTGATCCTAATTATCACTCCAGACTATTTCCCTATTAATCAGAAATCAACTCTATAAAATACTTAGGGATCCTGACTTGACTCTACATTTTTACTTAGTCATCATACAAAAACACAAGGATGGGAAACAACTTAGGCTGTCCTACATTCTAACTGGAATCTTAACATTTGAATCAAGAAAAAGTTTTAATTTTTAATTTCATAATCCCTAAGCTTGAATGCATCTTTTCTTTATTTGCCTTAAGTTTAGTAATCAATGTGTTCTTTCTCCAGTCAGGATTTTATAACATGGGCTGCTTTATCTTACTTTTCTCCTATATCATCAGATCCTTGCATAAAATAAAGTATACTTGCTTTCCATAAAAGCATTTTACTTAACTCTCTAATCTTTTATAGAGTACTGTCCTTCTCCAGCAAAACTATTTAAAGTAAAGTCCTTGTATTATCTTCTTTAACTTAAAAAAAAACAAGTTTCTTTAGAAGATCTTATTTTGGCTTATGTACAACTGAAAGGGTAGTCTATAAAATTGAATTAGTGACCTTAGAGTAAAATCAGGAAATAGCCAAGCTTTACTCCCTCTGTACCAAATTTTTACAACTTTGAAATCAGCCAGTATTGTGCTGTCCTTTAGGGACAATTCAGAAATTAGTTTTAACTCACAAATTAAAGACATATTTAGGTTATACAAATAGGTAAATAAATATATGTACTGCACCTTTAATTTGTGCTTTTAGAGAATATATGGTCATTTGTCTTGACTAGGTTTTGTAACTACTAGAATTCAAATAATGCAATTCTAGCATAATGCTGTAAGATGTGTTGCTATGAGATTTAATTTGATTAAACTTCTTAAATAGTTGATGGATATAGATTATCTTTGTAATATGTAATAACATATTTATGTACTATTTGCATGGAATTCAATAGTTGCAGTATTATTTGCCTTTTCACTTGGGGTATATCTGAAAAGGGGCCTGTGTTCTTAATTACGAGTCAATTAATCAATCAACAAATCATGTGGTTATGTAATCAATAAACAATTAGTGAAAAAAGCAAATGAAACAATTTGCTTTGTGTTGATTTTAAACTTTTTAAAATAAGAATTGGTTCTTATTTATATAGGCCATGCAAAGCATAGTATGGTATAATTCTGAACAGTGAATAATGCAGTAATTTAGAACTTCCTACATAAATCTAAGCAAGGTATAGAACAGTGACAAAGCACATAAGATGACAAACATGTCAACAGTGTTCAGCAAATCAGAATAGTGAACTCATCAAACACAGCAAGAAATTAAAAGAGTCCAGCACACTGCTTGTAAGATACTGCAATAGGGCAAGTCACCAATACTAGTACTAAACTTGGGTCTACTTCCCACAGGTTGTCAGTAACACACAGCACCACACTATCCCTATCACACACAACAGACAAAATACACAGACCTACATATGCTGAGGCTCTTGAAAGTAACCTACATAAACCACAAAGACCTCCTAAATGTAACCTAAGAAAGAAGTATCCTCACCCAACCCACAGACACTCAACTCATGCAGCACAACTCAGAAAACATGCATCTAAGACTCAAAGTGTCTCAACTCAAAAGCCCATAAGGAAAATGTTCACACAGTCCTATGTCCTAATCAAAGGTGATCCCATACTAAGACAGACTGATGCATCGCTCACTAGACTAAGAAGACGGTCATGGTTAGTCGTCGGTCATGTGCCAGGATTCATTACATCAGGGATGTATCATGTCCTTGCATCACTAGTACACATATGGCATAGTCATAATACACATGAGCAAAAATTACTTGAGATATGCCTCCATGGACTATTTGAAGAGAGCTATGCTGTAGATCTCAGAATATGTGTGTGAGGTAGGTATGAACCTAGCATTGAGCAGAATTTTACCATCACTGAGAATGGCGCTGTAATACGAACAAAAGATTATTGACTTCAACAATTAGCTTTGCTTCTAGTGTCATTCAAGGGAGTACCAGTATATCTCAGCCTGGGAGGAGATGATAGACAGTCCTAACAGCTTATCCAGGGATGGCCTAAACCTGTCTCACCATGATCTTCATATATTGGCTAAATCTTGTCCAGCCTTATAGAGCCTTTTTTAGGCAATGTCAGACTTCAAAATCTTCCAACTTAAACAGAATCTGGATAACATAAAGGTACTGCTGCTAGGAGTCTCAACTAAAAACTCCACTCCCTATAGGCACTGCTTACCCTGGTATGCATTAATATACGCATTGTCATGGCAACATGGCTAAAGACATCTGACAGCTCTCCACCAGTGCAGAGTTTCAACATCTACCATGTGTTCAGGCCCACCACGCCAGATGAAGACACTGAAAGTGTTGGTGTCTCTATATTCACAAAACAAAATCTCACCTCCAGGCTTACAATGTAGGATAATTACCTTAAAATCCTCCAGGTCCAACTTGCCATTAATAAAAACTCATTATCACAACATAGCTAACTATAGGATCCCCTCTGAGCCCTCCTTGGCCCATACCTTCTACATGACTAGTATGGAGTTCATCTGCATTAGAACAAACACTATTCTCCAAGGGGACTTCAAGTACCCCTCAATCAACTGGGAGATTTTTACATTTCCTAATATGTATGCCCATAGATGTCTAGACTTTATAAATGCAAACAATGTGGACTAGTTAGTCTGCAGCCCCACTAGAGGATACAAAATTCTGGAATTGGTTCTCACCGATATGGAACAGCAATGTTTGCCACCAGTTGTGACTTCTTCCCTGGTCATATTGGACCATAAATCAGTCATATCACCATAAGACTGAAGCTGGACGTGTAGCCAAATCACAGATTATGCAAAGGCTACTTTACTAATACCAAGTGATCTTGCTAAATTCAAAATCCTCATCCAATCTGATGACCCCATTTTGTATGTGGAATCCTTTACTGCCAAGTTCTATGCACATGTGAATAACTGCATAAATGCATTTGCCCCCCTCTGAAGTAAGTACAATGCCAAATTTAAAAATAAATCCATGTGTGAAACTCAACTATAAACAGGCTCTGCAAGAAAAGAAATAAACTATTGCTTGCAATAATAAATGTAACTGACATGATATCACAAACGCTCTTGGTAAACTTAAAAAGGAATTCTGGTCCCTAATCAAATCAACCAAAGGTAGATATGAGGTAAAAATATCCACCCAGCAAAAGACAATCATAAAGCCTTCTATATGTACATTAGAAACCTCAGAAATCATGCTGAGCACTGCATAATACTAATAGTAAATAATGTCACATACTCAGACCCCGAGGACATAACCAATGTGTTAGCAGATAAATTTAACTGTAGCTCCCACCCCCACATTCCCAGATTACATATCATTATCTACAATCCCCAAATCTCCCAAGAACAAGTCCTCAAAGCACTTTCCAGTGCCAAGAACACTGCTTCTATATGGCCAGATAACATGCCAGGCTGCCTTCTCTCCAGTCTGAAACAAGACATATCAAACCCCTACAGAGGCCATTCGAGATCAGCTTCCAAACATGCTTTGTGCCAGATGAATATAGGGCAGCAACAGGCATTCCATTTCCACAAAGGTGGGGTGTCAGTGAACCTGGGTAATTACAGATCCATAAGTTTGATGAGCCTCATCTGTAAGACTAAGCAAAGGATCATTATAGACTTAAACGGATAAGGACATAACCTTCAACTTTTGATCCAAGCAATTTTTGGTTGGGACAGATCCTGTCTGCTTAACCTGGTCAATTTGTTTGAAAAGCTAACTGAAACAATAGGTGATGGAAAACTGGTATGTGCAACATATATTTATTTATTTATTTATTTATTTATTTATTTATTTATTTATTTAGTGACATTTGTTAACTGGGAAAGTCTACTGGGTTAGAAACACATTTCCAGTGGAGACCCGGGGAGAAAAGCTCCACAAATATGACATAAAATACAGAGCAAATTTTAACATAAATACATTAAATGAGTTAACTAATACAACAGCATAAAATTGGAAGGTTACTACAAGCATAATAATATAAATCACACATAATAGAAAATGAAACACACATAATAATATATAAGCTATATGTGGTACATTCATCATGATGAGAATAAGGGTGAAAGTATAGTAAGTAAAGCTGCAATATTTGTTTGGAGGTAGAGTATAATTATGTGAATAGAAGGATAATGTGAGTAGAAGAAGTAGGTAGCCTGGTGGGTATGATGAGAAAGATAGGGAGTGTGGATGGAGATATAAAAGATAAAGAGAGATGAAAGACATATGGTAGTAGGATGGAGGTACAAAAGATAAGAAAAAGATAAGAGAAGGATAAGAAAAACTTATACGTTTATTTACGGTGGTCTATCATTTTGTGTACAGGGACAGATGTGGTTATTGAAAAAGTATTTCTTTAGAGATATGTTGAATGCATTTAATGAGTTTAGGAGAGTGATTTCTGGGAGAAGGGCATTCCATATCCTAGCTATGGCATAGGAGTAGAGGCTATGTCCAGCTCTTTTATTAGGTTTCCCAATGGTTACAAGTTGTGTGTTGGTAGATTGTAGATTTCAGAGTGGGCAGTAGGGTTGTAGTATGTCCTAAAGGGTAGGGCAGCTTTCTGGCTTGTAAAATAGTTTGTGAGCTAGTATTATTTGGGTGTAATTGAGGTATTGTTGGAACTCTAGCCAGTTGAGTTCCTAGCTAGACAGTGATGTGAATGATATGGTAAACCAGTTGCAAATTTGGCAATTTTGTGGTAGCATGCTTGGAGTTTGTTTTTAAGAGATTGGTGGAGGCTGGTAAAGATGGGAGCTCCATAAAGGAGGGATGGGAGCAAAAGGCTGTTGGCAAGTGCCTTTTTAGTGGGTTTATCCATGTAAAGTTAGTGTCTATATAATCTGCCAAATTTAAAGTGTGTTTTTTATTGCGCTAGTGTGTTTTTCTGAATGAAAGTCTGTAGGCTATGGTAATCCCTAGTAACTTAGCATGAGTTACTATTTCTATTTTTGTCTTGTTTTTTGTGTATATGGTGAAATCCTGTGATATTGGCTTTGTTGAGAATAGCATAAACTTTGTTTTCTTTGCATTAAGTAGAAGTTGTGCTTTGGTTAACCAGGTTTTGAATAATGTAAAAGCATTTTGTGATAAGGTTTGCAGATGCTGGATATTGCTAGAGGATGTGATGATGCTGGGGTCATCTGCTTACTAGATAAGTGTGCTTTGAAGAGAGGCAGTATATACTTTATTTATGAAAATATTGAAGAGCAGAGGCCATAAAATGGACCCTTATGGTTCCTGTTTTATTGTCTATGAATTCATTTATACTACCATGCCATCTAACACTTTGCTGCCTGTCTGATAAAGAGTATGAAAACCATTTAAGGGTGGATTGAGAACATCCAATAGCTGATAGTTGTAGAAGTAACTTGGGATGAGACACTATGTCAAAAACCTTTGATAGGTCGAACAGAAGTACTGAAGTTATTTGACCAGAGTCAAGGGTTTTGTTCACAGTGTCTGCGAAGGAAAAGAGGGCAGTGGTGGTACTATGTGCTGGATGGAAGCTGTATTGAGTTGGTGTAAGGAGGTTGTTATCAGTTAGATATTTCATTAGTTGTGTGTGAATACATTTTTCTAAACGTTTAGATAGAGGGGAGAGAAAAGATATGGGCTGGTAGCTGGAGAGTTTGTTGGTATTGCCATCTTTGTGCAGAGGAGTTATGATGGATTTCTTCCATAATTTGGGAAAATTGGATTCTGTGATAGATCTATCAATGAGAAAACTAACAGGGTGTGATATTGCGTCAGCTGCAAGTTTTAGGTATTCTGAGAGGAAGGTTGTCAGCAGATAGTGAGCAAGGTTTTAGCTTTTAAAACATTTGTGCACAAGTGAGGTTGGAACAGTATTAAGAGAGAAAGAACTGGTTGTAAGAAGGTTAGTTTGAGCTAAATGTAATGGGTCTAGATTGCCAGAGGTACTGGAAAGAGTGTTACGTGGTGGCTGATTTAAAAGGCTAAGTATAATATTAATGAAGTGGGAATTGAAAAGATGGGCTATTTCATCTGGATCTTTGTCTGTGGCTGGAGAGGGGTTATGGTGGGGTTCCAGGGTAAAGGAGTGTGGAGACGGATTTCCAGAATTTCTGTGGGTTGTTTATTTGGGTAAGTAATTGCTGAGTGAAGTAGTTTTTTTATTTGCAGTTACTTGCTTTTTGGCTAAAGTTCATACTTGTTTGTATTTGAGATGGGTTGCTTCATTTTTATTTTTGTGCCCTTCTTTCCAGGAACTGTCTCTAGAGAGTAGCAGATGCTTGGTGGCTTTTGATAACCAGGGTGCATGATTTTGCTTAGCCATGTTGATTTGGATGGGTGCTAGACTGTTATGGGTATCTAAGAATATATAGACCTTGCAAAGACATTCAACACCATCCCACACTCAGGTGTTGTGGATAAGCTGCCCCAGCTAAATGTTAATCTCTATGTAACGTGTTGGATAGGAAATTGACTCACAGACAGAATCCAGGAAGTTCAGGTAGGTGGCTGTACCTCTTCCAAAAGAGCTGTCACTAGTAGTGTACCCCAAGATTTAGTGCTTAGGCCACTCCTCTTTGGTACTTACTTCTTGAAGGTCAAAGCTAATATTAAGGGTTTATAGCTGTCCGTGTTTTCAGATGACTGTAAATTCATTGCCATTATAAATCTCTCAGGAAGACAAAAAGATCCTCCAGGAGGACCTTTCCCAAACAAATAGCTGCTGTCATAGCCATGTACTAAAACTAAATGCCAAAAAATGTATAATAGTCTCCAGTGGCAAGCATGATCTCACCTGTAGCTATTACATTGACAAACAGACTAGATCAAAGGATTTATATTTTCTTTGTGACATAAATAAGACATGTTGGTGAGACAGATATGTGTCTCAGAGGATCCTCATACTCTGGAACAGGCTCCCAATCCATGTGAAGCAGAGTCCATTTCAAACCCTATTTAAGTGTAACCTTGACCAATGGATAGGAATCAGTTCTACCCCATATCTCTGATAGATATAGGCAGACAATAATGCCAAAACTATTGTGAGGGACATAACCTCTAGAAAATTTCTAACTAACACACCCACTATTAATAAATGCACATGATACATAGGGACACAATTGGATTGGCTTGCTGGCTAGGCTTTTAAAGACCCCATGGTCGTTAGCCTTGTATATACCTATGACCCTATGAACACACCCCTGAAAATCAGTCTTATAGTTAGGGACTTGGGAATTTTTGTGGACAGCAAACTGTACATTGATCACCATGTGTCCACTCTAGTAAGAAAGTTATTTTTCATTGTACAGCTTAGTAGATATTAGGGTGTGCCCCCCCCCCACCCCGCGCTAGTACCTGTACAAACACTTAACAAAACTTGAATGACTGCAGTACTTTCTCATCAAGAAACTCAGGGGTCTAAATCATTAAAACTACACTGACCCTCTCAAAGCCTTGTCCCTTTTATGGTGTCATATAGGCTACTGAGAAACAGTCTCTGCCTCACATACAGAATCAAGAAGTTTGATCTACTGCACATCTACAACTCCAGTGCTGGCATAAATACCTGCTCGAGAAATCTTGATCTCTTCTACAACATAAAGAGAACATGTTGGATGAAAAGATATATGTCACAGAGAATACCACTTCTTTGGAATCATCTTCCTCTTCACGTAAAGCAAAGTACTTCCCTATCTCTATTAAAATGTAATCTGGACGAATGGATGAGAACCTCGAAATTCACCCATGGTTTAGCACCACTGCCCCTTATGTATAAGGGTAATATATAAATGCTCTGCCTGGCTGTGGGTTATTCATACTTAAATTGCAATGGCAAACATTTCATGGGAATGCAGGGTTAGGCTTCTAAAGAACTCAAAGATCAATTGCCTAGTAAGTGCCTCTGAACCAATGACTGACAAACACATCATTTACTGATGCAGGACTAACAGCTCATAGAGATGTTCTTGTAATGAGCCCTCACTACAAAACATGGATCATTAAAAGAAGAGTTGAGATGAGACCAACAGTTTTGTGAGTTCTGAGGAAGACCTGACATATTCTGAATGGGATTCATTATGCGCCAGAATGATGAATTTCTGTAATAGAGATTATGCAGGTACATTATTGGGACTTATATACTGCTATTGCTGCCTGTCACATGTCAGTCTGAAACCAGTGGTGCAGTATTATATTATCTGCAATTGCTTTTGACTATTTGTACAGATTCACAGTGTTTCACCTATGTTCAGCAGTACATGACCATAAATTAGCATTATATAATGCTGTTGTGACAGATGTAGCCATAAATACATCATGGATTCCTTTCTGTTTCATGTGTGCTGCTTAGTATGTACACAACTGAGCAGTGTACTGCTGCATTAATGTTGGGGGCATCCCATATTACTTCCACGCATACAGCTCCTGCAGCTTTTGAAATTACAACAGAAATTTTCCTAGAAGTTCTTGTCCTGCAGGGCTATGTAGTATCCATCAAAAGCCTAGTGCACAATGGAGAACAATAAAAGCATTTGCATGTAGATGTACGTATCTTCGAGTGACATTTCCAGCACAACAGCTTTGAAAAACAGTGTTTTCACAGATTTCAAAGAGATGGTCATGTAACAAGCTTGCTTGAGTTGATATACTTCTGTCACTGGGTGAATCACATGCTGTACTTCATTATACATGTTCACATAATATTGCCTGTCTGTAACATCTTCTCAGTTTTCCTGCCTAACACAAAATGTTTTGATTTTTACGAGTTGAAATCTCAGTGCATGAATACACATTGATGACACAGACTACATGCTGTGTTTAAGGTGCCTATGCATCCAGTTAATGATGAGTGTTACAGTGTGGAATTATGGGTTGCTTTACTATTACTGAGGTGAAAAGTGCAGAGTGACAGACAAGGAGCAAAATATCTTGCCATATTATTGTGCTAACCATACATCTTAACTTGCAGACATTGAAAAGAGGCAGAAGGGCCCTTGAAAAATAAATATATCCAGCCACAAATCTGGACATCTAATTAACATAAATTTTGAATAGCAAATAGCACATAACTCTTCCTGCTTCCAGTAGGAATGTGGGATACTATTCAGAAACACGTTTAAAAACAGAAAGTGACAAAATTATGGATAAATATAAGCACATTTTAAAAGAGACTGCATAAAATATATGAAATTCTATGAACTGCATTGCAGAATTCCATCAAACAATGTAATTTATTTTTGCTTCTGAAACAGGGTTATGCCTGATGTCTCAAACTAAATGCATAGTAAGTATATTTATATATCTATATATCTATTTTCTCATCTGCTCAATGAACAAAATCCACTCCTCAGGAACCTTACTAGACTTTACAAGTTACTAACTCCCCATCTTCATCATAAGACAACAGACAAATATTCTAAAACAGCAGCTCCTCAACCATATATGTAATCTTACAATGTTTAACGCAGACACTATGATGTCTTACTAAAAAAATACAGCTGGTCCCCACTCAAATCTCTCCCACACAGTATCTGAGTTCAACCGCACCTCCCATATCCATACAAAAAGAGCTGGCTCTACTAAAAACAAAATGCATAAAACTTATCACAATCTCCAGCTATGCAAAACTACCTGACAAATTAAGGTAAGCTATGATAAGGCCTGGAAAATCTGTTCAAAATACAAATTTACCCCAAATTAGCAAATCTATAAACACCTTAGAAACCAGACTAAGTACCATACCACAGCTGATAAAAAAGCTTATTTTACTAATAACCAACTAAAAAAAAAAACTAGAAAAGCCTCGAGCAGTTCTGGAGATATATAAATCACCTAAATTCTGGGCATAGCTTCCAGCTATTTGCTTCACTTCCCACCCCTAATAAACCAGAAGACATTGCCTCTAGTTTCAGAAATCACTTCATACAGTTCATATAAAATAAAGAAATAGAAACTGAAGATATGGATTCCCTGTGAATTGAAGGATTTAGTGTAGAAAATCCAACTCTGGCAATGTCAGAGCATGATGGAAAAACGAGTCCCCAGATTAAGTAAAACAGATGGAATGAGAAGAATCTGATCACTTGCCACATGAAGATACTTTGGTGCCTTCAGTAGGAAACTGGTAAAAAAGTTCAGTTGGATTTGCCCAGTAAGGGAAGGAGCAGGAAACAGTGGTAACTCTGATGCAATCAGTCTTATGGAATAATAGGCCAGTGAGTTCCCATATGAAGAAAGAAATTACGCAGGATGCAGCAGAAGAGAATATGTCATAGGAAGATGTTCAGGCACTTTATGCAGAATGCTAACAGGAAACAGAAAACAAGGAATGTGCCCTCAGTTTACAAAAAAGTGATCTCAGGTAAGAGTTGCTTGATTTAATAGGGATGGCTAGACATATTAAGATCAATGAAAGAAATAGATTACATAAAGTCAGTAAGGCCTAAAATGTTAGAAATCTGATAAAACAGATGAGCACAGTAATCAAAACTATTAACAGAAATTAATGTGATATGACAGAAGTAAATAGCATATATTACTGTGCAGCTAAAAAACTGATCAATTAAGACAAGAGGTGTCACTGTTAGAAGAGTATAGATGAGGGAACAGATCAGCAAAAATACTTAGAAAGATAGACGTGATGAAAACAATGCACAGCATCAGAACAGACCAAGATCTATTGCCACTATTGCAAATAATAAACTATAGATATCAGCAAAGACAGAATAAAATTACAAATATGCAGATAAATATAAAGGAAAAGTGCAAAATAAACAATTCATTGATGACCCAAAAGAGTTTTACAGAGAAGTGGAAAACAAAGCAAAAGGAACATAAACATAAACAAAAGGGCACATTTTGGAGAAATATCTTTGAAAACCCTGTGGAACATAACAAAGATGCTGAATGGACAGAAGTAGTAAAAAAGATTAAGAAGTTCAAATGTACAGGATATGAAAAAGGATGAAGTAACAGTAAGACAAAAATGAAACAAAGTTAAGAAAAGCTCCTAAATGGAAATCCCCAGGCCTAGATGCAGTCCCCAACTTCTGGTGAAAAAGTATTAACATCTTTACATGAAGATTTAGCCCTGAGTAAGAACTACTTATATGCACATTCCAAACAGACACCAACCTGGTTAACAACAGGAAAAATGATATTCCTTCTTAAAAGTGAACCTGCAAGCTATGCTAAAAATTATAGACAATTAACTTGCCTCCTGATGATCTATGAACTATATACTAGAACTGATGTTGACAGAGTTTATAGTCATTTAAAAGAAACCTCAATCATGGCAATAGAACAAAAGGATAACAAAAGAAAGTCATAGGAAACAAATAATAATTTGTTGTTAAATAAAACGTCAGAATGGAGAATTGTAAAAAGGGGAAGAATCTAAGTATGGCATGTATAGATTACAAAATAAATCATTTGACAGCATCCCACATTCATGTATGAAGGAGTACTTACAGATGTATATAAGATACATCTTACATTGATCAATGACATTACAATGACCATGAAACAGTGGCAAACCACTTTGCTGTTAAGCCATGATAAAAGACAACCCCCAGAATTCAGTAAGGTTCCGTGCACGAATAGCTTATTCCTGCACAGAAGTGACCATTTAGGAGCAGCATGGGAGTGTGCCATGCATAGTAATGAAGGCATGCTGCTTCTGCTCCTTAACAGACATGGAGCGTGAATGAGTGCAGGGGGTGTATCTGAGAGCACAGCTCTCACAATACACACGCCTCTGCACTTAGGAAGTGCTGTTTGGCAATAACAATGAGCAAGAACGCTCATAGGAAGTTGCATACCTCCCAACTGTACAAATCATAGCATAATGTCCACACATTTGTTGCCCATACAGTTGGCCTGTACCCCAGTTGTACCCTGAAATCACAGGATGATGTCAGGAATGAAGCTGTGAAATAATGTCATACATATGAGTGTCATACATCAAAATCCATCAGAAAATGTATATTAAAACCAATCCTGTTACTCTAGCAACTGTTCCAAGTTTATAAGAGCAATAATTAAAATATGTCCGTAGTTGGACCTCATGTTGTCAAGCTTTGTCCAGATAATGTGCATTAAGAGGTTGAGAAGTATGGGGGGGGGGGTAGCTAGGATGTCTGCCCAATGACCAGATGCATGCAGGAATTCACAGCAATAAGTGAAACCTGCCCCTTCTAAAAGAAAATAGCAGTAGAACATTTTTTTTTTTATCAAACAGATCAAATTTAACCATAGGTGCACGGGTTTGCCCATTGCTTAGCTACACATACTGTAGCTTAAATGGCACAAGAAGATAAATAGTAAGATACATGCAAATGAAACAGTATTGCGATAGTGTAGTGCTCAGTGAGTTCGCCTTGCGGGCAGTCATTCCTGGTTGGATTCTCACTGTAGTAAATTCCATTTTGCATTTCAAATCACTTTATGAACAATTTATTTTGCCGTATAACCTACTAAATAACATATTTGTGAACTGGAGTACTACATTAAATGAAGATGTGAGGTGTCATTCTAATAATGTTGTAAAATCCACAGATAAACACAAGTGCCCCATACAGTATATGTACACATGAATCAGGGATATGAATCGAAGGTGTAATGTGTAATGAATGATAAATCCATAGAGTGTCCAAATCCACCACCTTCCCAAGAGCCATGTTACATTTCTGTCTAAATTAGTGTGGGGGTAAGTGGGACTAAGCACTTGTAAGCAGTAGTAAGTTGGTTTATGACCATTTGCACTGGGGTAATCAATGCACACACAGGATAAGCAATATTGAAGTTAACTCCCTGTAAGCATATTTAACCAGAAGTTAACATTGCTTACCATCACGCAAACCCATGCAAACCTGCTTACAATTGCTTAAAAGTGCCTTAATCACTCTGTATCCAACAGCCACTGTTCTGGCCAGCAACAAAATAAACAGCCCATGCAGGTCTTGAATCAGGACCCTGTACATTACAGTCACAGTAGTTAACCAGTAAGCCATCACAGCAGTACAAAAGGTTGAGGTATCACCAAACAGATCCTCACTAAAGGAAAATCAAAATTTACATGTGAAAGGAATCTATATACAGTTTTATGTTGTGTAACCTACTACATAACATAAATATGTGAACTGGAGTACTGCATGAAGTCCAGATGTGAGTTGTCGTAATAAAGTGTTGCAAACCCCCAATAAACACAAGGACCCCATACAGTGTACGTACACATGAATCATGGATACCAAACACATATATAACATGTAATAAATGCTAAATCAATGCCAAACAGCAAATAGTTTGCAAATTAAAAATTAAGCAATGCTAAGCATTGCACACCCCTGCTTACTAGGTGTAAGCAATGTGTACCAGCTAAATCAGTTTGCCCATTGGTATACCCCTTTAAGCAATGCCAACCTAAGGTAAGTAAGTTTGCCCATAGCTTAGCATTTTCAAAACCGTTCAATCACAGCTAAGTGCAGGAAATTGGGCCTACTTAAACCCCAGAGGTGGGAATACATCTCATAACTGGTAGCAGCTTCCTCCTGTAGGCACTATGGCTCGTGTGGGTGAAGGATTGCGCTTCCAGGTGCAGCGCTTGGGCATCCAGGAGTCCAAAGTCATGGCAGGACTCCTTGTTAAAGACCATGACCAGAGACTGCTGCAGGGCCAGTACCATGGTTCCCAATATAAAGCGGAAGCCTGGGATCTTTTCACCAGTGACCTCACCAATGCCACTGGCATCCCTCGAACTGGTGAGCAGGTCAGGCATCACTATGCTGAACTGAAATGGAGAAAGAGGGAGCTCTTGGATCAGTGGATCCAAGAGGCTAGGCAGACGGGTGATGTCCTAGCCGTGTGTAAGTATCAGTCTACTACCTGTTTAATAATTGCCAGATCATGTATATTATGGATAGGTATGGCTAAATATTCCTCTTATGTCTTTGAAAGTGGTAGATAAGTGGGCTGTGAATCAAGAAGCCCATGCCTGTAGACTGCAGAGGTTGCATTGCAAAGCAGGTTAGTAATAATTTTGCATGTACTGTCATAAGAAATAAATCTAAAAGGAGTGGAAAGTTAATTGCCAGTATAAAATCTGTATTGTGTATGGCATGTACTGAATAAACCAGACAATATGGCCGGAAGAGTCTCATATAGGTTGTATGTAAATAAAAGGTTAACAGCCTGGCAATAAAGGTCTAACTCCTGGACTGCTTGTGTTTACTCTGGTATCATATGGTAATGTAGTGTTGCAATCTCTTAATAGTACTGTTTTATTAAGCACTGTTACCCACAATGTGCTACATAAATAAAATGTGTAGGAATGTTTGTATATGATTGTTGTAATCACAAGAGATCATATTGTAGAACTGAGAGAGACTTAAACAGAAAACAGTGAAAAGACAGACAACATAATCCAAATAGCACAATCAACTGAGACGTGAAGTGTTGTATTTTTAGTACACACAACCATGGTTCGAATCCTGGGAGTGGCATTAAGCTGTATGCAAAATCATAGCCCACAACTGTAGAGATATTGTCAGAAAGTCCAGATAATTGGTGTAAGTCCCCTGCCTGTCCCCCTGGAAAATCAGCGGGATGATCCCAGAAGTTTAGGAAGCAAATAATGACATACAATTGATTGTCAGGCATCATAACTGTCAGAAATATAACCATAAGAACAAACCTGTCACTCTAGCAACTCTTCAAAGTGTTATAAGAGTAATAAGCAAAGTATGTCCCAACTCCACCCCCATGTTGTGAAGCTATGACCAGAGTGTGTGCAGTAACAGAGTGAGACGTATGTGCATAATAATAATGTGGAATCTGGTAATATGTGTGACAACATTCAGGTAGTGTTAACAAACATTCCCCCCACAGGTCTGTCAGATATAAAATCTGTGCCTAGAAATAAAAGATTGAAATCCTGGACTGGTGCTGTTTAGTCTGGTATTGTATGGCAGTGTTAGTGTTGCAGTATCTCTGACTAATAAGGTATTACTCATCACTGTCATCCACACAGTACTACATAATAAAACTGTATAGGAAACCCTGTATAAGAGTGTTGTAATTACAAGTTCAGATTGTAAAACCACGGGAGAATTATAGACAGAATTCAGAGAAAAGATACACAGCAATATATATATATATATATATATATATATATATATATATATATATATATATATATATATATAGCACACTCAACTGTGATGTACACTGTTTTATTTTAGCCCACACAGCCATGGTTCGAATTCTGGGACTGGTAGTAAATTGTATGCAGAATCATACCCCTCAACTGTACAGATCTGTCTGGAATGTCCAGATAATTGTCCCATATCTGCTGGCTGTTACCTTGCTACCTGGCATATCAGAGTGCTAATCCATTAGGCAGCATGTAATGTCATATAACTGACTGTCAGGCCTGTAAATATTTGGAAAAAATCTATGAAAACAAACCTGTCATTGTAAAACTCACCAAAGGTTTATGAGGACAATAGTCAAAATATCAGTTACACCAGCATGTTGTGAAGACATGCCCAGACTGTGTGCAATAAGAGATGGAGAGGTATGTGCATAACATCAACCTGGAATCTGGGAATATGCATAGAAACAGTCAGGTAGTGTTAACAAACAATACCTCCACAGGTATACCAGGTAAGAGGTGTATACTGCAGGTAAAACACAGTTCATGTATATAGTTGTCTACATCCATACCATTGTCCAAACTAAAGTGTAATGATACCTGTAATATACAGATCACAGCATTGACTAGGAAAGTAATGAGAACTACAGGGATATACAAGTTGTTAATTGACAGCTTTCTCTCCCCCCACCATATCTGCAACAATAAACTAAATACACAACTCAGTCGGTATGTGCACAATTAAATCTACTGTTGGGACATATGTGCTATTGTTTGATAAATATTGAAATTTGTTTCAATGCATGAACCATGTTGAAATACTCCCAAATTGGTGGCATGCTGCCATCAATGTACCTGCACTCTGTTGTAATGGACACTGTGGTTCCATATATGTATGTGTTCTGTTTGCTATGCAAATTTTCCATATCTGGTGTTTTGGATTAATGGGACTATCGATGTATGCTGTTATACCGAATCCTGGAATGTGTTGATTATTACTAACCCACATATGTTTTAAAACTGAAACACCATAGCACGTTTGGGAAGGCTGGTCCTAGCGGACCCACCTCTCCCACCTCATCTGGCTGTGGCACCAGGCAGCAGCATGTCTGGGGCAAACCCTGGGACCTCCTCGTCCATTGGTGCTGCACCACCTTCAGGTGGAATCATCTCAGGGGATGGAGCTTGACCCCCGAGAGTGGGCGTGGACAGGATACTGTCACCCATCGTCAGGTCCTGAGTCTGGTGCATAGTGAGCTCTGCAGGGAGTTTGGAGATCTGCTATGCCAGCTTGAAGGCCACATGGTGCAACTAGAGGGTCAGCCTACCCCCCTACTCAGCTCCCAGCACAGCCACCTTCGGGGCTGTGAAGGTGCAGTGGTGACTGCCCATGGGTGGGGATCTCAGTCCCACTGTTTCCACTAGGGGGCTCATGGGCTTCCAACTTCCAAACACCCCTCCCCATCCAAGGTGTTTACCCCACACATGCCATAAGCCACCCCTGTATGGTGTCTTGTCTGTTTTGTCTGTTATCCTACCCAATCTACCTCCACAAATATACCTACTATCCCTCCCCAACATCCCATTCTCACCTTAAAAAAGAAAAAAGGGCAATCTGTTCCCCCAAAAAAATCTCGCCCCATACATAGCTATCCATTTCACACGTGTACACTGGACACATGTAATCTGGTCTAATTGGCTTCACAATATATTATTGTTGTCCTCACCCCTCTCTCAGGGGTATGAGTGCCCAAATCTACCTCCAAATCAGTGTATATGCACAGCTGTTGCTGTAGAAGAAATGGGCATCTATGGACCTTCCCTACACTCATCTTGCACATCCTTAGCTATTTTCCCTACTGTCTTTCCCTCTTTGTGCCCCTTTTTCACCACTTTCCTATCAACCCTTTTTCTTTTCTTTTAAAGAAATTAGTGAGGGGGTAAGTGGGTATAAGAACTTTTAAGCAGCAGTAAGCGGGTTTAAGCCTGTTTGTGTGGGGGTAAGCAATGCCTACACAGGTTAAGCAATTTAAAAGCTGACTGAGTATAAGAACCTGTAACCGGAAGTTAGCAGTGCTTACCTCCACGCAAACCCACTTACAGCTGCTTAAAAGTGCTTTAATCACTCTGTATCCAACAGCCCTTGTTCTGCCCAGCAACAAAATAAACAGCCTTTGCAAGGCTCAAACCCAGGACCCTACATACCATAGCGATTTACCACTAAGCCCTGTCAGAGATACATACCCTGATGTTTTTACAAACATATCATCCAGCACACTATAGGAAATTTATTTTTACATGTAGATGTATGTGTGTGTGTGTGTGTGTGTGTGTGTGTGTGTGTGTGTGTGTGTGTGTGTGTGTGTGTGTGTGTGTGTGTGTGTTTATATATATATATATATATATATATATATATATATCTATATCTATCTATATATATATATATATATATATATATACATACACACCATATGCATACATCTATAGATATATATGTCTACATATATATATATATATATATATATATATATATATATATATATATGTGTGTGTGTGTATATATATATATATATATATATATATATATATATATATATATATGTAAACAGATATATAAATATATATATATATATATATATATATATATATGTATGTATGTATGTATATACAGATATATATCTATAGATATAAAAGAGAACATAACAAATACATATATATGACTAAATGCATCATTAATGGGGGTGATGGGGCCCAAGCTAAGTACCTCTTGTAAGTATTGATATCACCCCCCAGTGCCAAACAGATCTGCCCTGTAACACAATACCAGCACTTGCAAGTCCCATACCCAGGATCCTACACAACATAGCCACAAGAAGTTAACAATAATCCATCTCACCTGTATGATGTCAGGATGGTATCAATAACATATCGTGCAGTACAGTCTGGCTACCATAGGGAATGTGCAATGTGGAAGCATTAAACATTCCAAAGATGCATATACACACACATATATATGCAGATATGCATATATATATATATATATATATATATATATATATATATATATACGTACATATAGATATATATGTAAATACACATACACAAACATAGATATGTATAGCAAAATACATATTTAGAGGGTACACAGCATATTGAACAGCCAGTATTCCTACAGTTGCCACCTTTTAAGGACAATTTTTGCATGAAACATATACCCAAAGAGAAGTCAAAAGATGACACCACACACGGGTTTGCATACATAAGAAAAGTTTATTTGTGTACTATTACAGTTGTATATGCCATGTCATATAGCTATTAGGTCTTTGAAATACATACTAACTTTGTAATGCAACTCTCAAGCAGATCATTTTATACAGTAATCTGAAAGCATAACATATGTTGCTGTCCAGGCTAAGGCCTTCAAGTAGTACAACAGTAAGGAAAGACTGGATCAGAGGATAATAATCAGTCAACAGTAAGTAATGCAGATGTATAGTTCAGCAGCCTCCAATTACACTCTGTACGCAACCCCTAGGGGGAAAATAATTAAGTTGCCACAATGAGGATGTATCTGTTACATAACAATGCTTAACTGAAAACATCACTGTCACACTGACAAACAGAACACTCTGTATGAAAGCAATCACTAGACCACCAATGTTCTCAAGGTGAAATGTATGAAAATGGGCATCCAT
>NC_056739.1:1358100477-1358110477 GCF_019279795.1 Protopterus annectens
TAGAAGGACTTCCTGACTGCTCTGGCGATGTGACTATCAAAGGACAGACTACTGTCCACCTTAGTCCCAAGGTCTCTTATCACACATTCGGTGTGAAGTAGACTGCTGTCTATGTAGTACTTCATGGGTACAGAGTTTTTACCAAAGGGGATAACAATGCACTTTTTGGCATTGAGCTTGAGGCCATGGCTCTGACACCAGGAATCTGTCTCAGTGTGGCCCTTCTGTAGGATTTCCACATCATTTGGGGACTCGACTATGGCTCCTAGCTTTCAGTCATCTGCGAACTTTATTAGCCAGAGGCCTTCTGTGTTAGCCTGTACTTCAGAGAAGTAGATACCAAACAGGAGAGGTCCCAGGACTGAACACTGTGGTACCCCACTTTTCACTGGTTTGAGTTCAGATTTGGAGTGTGCAACTTTTACAGTGTGGGTTTTGTCAGTGCACCAGTTGGCAACCCGTCTTGTGATGTAGGGATTTATACCTAGTTTAGTGAGTTTAGCTATAATTCCAGAATGGGGGATGGTGTCGAAAGCCTTGGCGAGGTCAAGATAGGCTGTGTGAACCACCTTACCCTCATCTACGACTTTGGTGACTGCCTCAAAGAAGTCAATCAGGTTCAGGAGGCATGATCTGCCTTTCACAAACCAGAACTTGGTGGAATCCAGAGTTTGAAGGTTACCAATATCTTTGTTAATGAGTTCCATGATGATACATTCCATGGCCTTGCAGACCAGGCTCATCAGGCTAATAGGGCGATAGTTCCAGGGATCAGTGGAGGCTCCCCCTTTGTGGAGTGGGATAACTGTTGATGTACACCATTCAGTGGGCACAAAGCCTGATGTGAGGCTATGACTGAACATGGTACTTAGGTGGGGAGCCAGTTAGTTCTGAAGTTCGTGTAAAATGCAGCCTGGAATGTTGTCTGGTCCCATGGATGCTGTGCTTTTGGCTTTAGAGAGTGCAGCTTTTACCTGCATTAGTTGTGATTACATGGACTCTGCATTCTTCCTGTATAGATATCGGCCCTTTAGAGGGTGAGGGGGTAAAGTTAGCACTGAACCTATCTGCCAGGATGTTGGCAATATTAGTTGGTTCTGTTATTTCCGTGCCGTTGTGCTATAACTCAGAGCAGATCTGGGTGTTGCCATTGAGATTCTTGACATAGCTATAGAATGCTTTGTGGTTGTCCTTAGAATCAGTGGTGATTTTGTTTTCATACCTAGCTTTGGAGGATCTTATAAGGGATCTCAGCTTCTTACTGACGCTGACCAGGGAGCTCCTCCACTCATGAGATTTTAGTCTCTTTTGCAACAATTTCTTCCTTCTGTTGTACAGTTTGTTTATGGCATGGGACCACCAGATTGGCTTCCTTTTTTTGGAGGATAGAGTCTTGGTTCTGTTTGGGATAGCATGATCCATGCACTGGTGTAAGTGCTTATAAGAGTGTATATGTGTAGGATTCAGCAGTGGTAACTGTATTGTCCATGTGCATGGGTGTCATGAAGTTCACCACTTCTGTCTTAAGAAGCATGAAGTTGGCTTTGGAGAAATTTTTACCATGGTTTCCTTAATGGGGGGTGGGGGCTAGATGTGGATATCAAGGGTGATTATCTTATGGTCGTATCGGACCAAGGAGGAGTTGACTTCAGGTGTAGAACACTGGTCACTCATGTTGGTAATGACTAGGTCTAGGATATTGTTGACCCTGGTGGGGGTGTGGATAAGTTGATCCAGGGCATTGGAGTTTATGAATTCCAGAAAGTGTTGTGTGAAGGAGTTGGTACATGAGTAGTTTTCCCAGTTAATGGTGGGATAGTTGAAATCGCCCATTATTAGGGTGTTTGGTTGAACCCTAATATTTTCCAGTACATCAAGAAAAGAGGAGTGGGAATCCTGTGGCATGGTGGGGGATCTGTAGCAAGCTACAATTTGGATTCTAGTTTTGCCCAGAGTTAGTTGCACTTGGATAACCTCAGATGCATTATGCAGAGCAACTAGCCTGGAGGTGTGGATATCCTTAATGAATATGGACACACCTCTGCCTTTGGTGTTCCGGTCCAGGTTACATGGCCAAAAAGTGTGGTATGCGTTATAGCCTGGTAGTGCAGGGGTGCACTCTGGAGCCTTGAACCAGGTCTCGGTCACTGCACAGATATTGATGTTCTCCATTTTAAGGAGTGCCTCGAGTGAGTGCATATTGAGATTTAGACTTCTAGCATTGAGTAGCATTACCCTCAGTTTTTGCTTGCCTGTTCCTGTTACGGTGGTGAATTTGTCATTTGAACCTTGCCTAAAAAAGGCACTATAGGGGTGGCAAGAGCTTTAGCCAATATCCAGAATCCCAGGGGTGGCAGGTGCAGGCCATCTCTGGCAAAGCATCATGGTCTGTCGACCATGTCATCCCAAGCAGACAGATAGATATACCAGTATTACAATGGCAACTATTACAGATCTACACAATGGCATATCACAATACTGCAGTCCACAATCCTTACAACCTGCAATCTGGTCCTAACATGAGCAATGAGTGCGTAATATGGAATCATATGTTAGGACAGCAAATATGGGGAATACATACCTTCAAAAACACTGGAAGCATATGTGTGCACACACTCCAGACAAAATATAGTGGAAGCAGCTGTTGAGGTACTGACTGCATGCATTCTTCATAAGAATGCACCTTCCATCAAGTACACGTCCCCAATGTCACACCAAGAAATGGTCTGCTGTCCAAGACATTTGGCCATCAAATGTGCCCACTTACCTGCAACAGAGGCAGCCATGGTTTGCACACATCTTTCATGCCATGGCATGGACCCCATTTCCAACAGGTAGCACCCAAGAGTTGAACATGTAGCCATACCTCACCATTGCACATACCATGGCAAACAGTGCCGACAGTCATATATGTGGCGAGGATGTATGTGACAGGAATAATGTAGGAAATAATCAAATGGCTATCCAAGACAGATGATGTCACATGTAACAAACTGGTCATGCAGGCTGCCTGGTAACATGCCACAACATTGAGGGAGTTGCAGGAATGTCTAGCAAGTACTAACTGTGCGACTTCCCATCTCAGCAATTGTCTGGACTCTGCATACGTTTGGCCTGTGGGTTAGGGTAATCAGATGGGACAGTTGTACCACAGGAAACATCAGCCAGGCATCTCTATAGGTAGCATATGCATAACAGAAAAGGTCCACAAAAAGGCATGCATTGCAATGTGTACTGGTGTACCAAGCCCATGTTGGAAACCTACATACCGTATCAAGTAAGATACATGTGCTGCACAACCAACACCTCACCCCACCTCAGGCCCACCATCCCCATCTGTACCTTGCCAGTGCCAGTGTACACCTGTATGTTTGCCATTCATTATCTGAGACTAAGCTGGTACACATGGTGTTCAGTATTTGGGACACTGCAAATTGACACACATGTGTAGGCCATAGTTGTCAAGCATCTGCAAAAATGCTGAAGGTGGGGAGGTGGTGTCATCATGACAACAGTGTACCGCAGCAGGGATCCAAAGGATGCTATGAATGGCTGTATCTGCACACAGTCAGGGTCAGGAACTGTGGCAGACATAACGCTGACTCCACAGCAATAGTGATGGCAGTTTGTGAACTCCAAGGGATATGTGCATGAGTTGACCTTGCAATCATGCAGAGTTGCCGGACATGTGTAGGGCAGACTAACCAGATATTGGCAAATGCAGATGGCCTATGCTAGTATACCCCTGCCAGGACTAGTGACTGCTGTAGTACACATAACAGTAGGTGCAACAAGCCATCATGATAAGGACCTGCACACATATGCACCCATGAAGTGTATGCATCTCAATCAGCATCAGCACAACTAACACATTTGTTTGACACTGCATTTGATTGTACAGTTCATATGTCACATATCAGGTTCATGCAATGTTAAAATATGCAGTAATGTGGCCCCATGGCATATCAAGGAACAGGGTGTCATATCAATAAGGGTGTGTGCACTCCCCAAAGCCATGGTAAGGTTTGACGGTTGTCAGTGTAATTGTATCGTATTGGCCATACATGCACCACTGATGATGACATCTGCAAATCAGACATCAGGCATTCACAAATGACATCTGTCCACATATCATCCCAGGTATGTGTCGGACAAACACATAGGGGCTGTGAGCAGCACAGCAGACATAACTGACACAGTAATACACATTCAGCAATGGTGTGTACACCTGTGAGGTATGGTGCACATTATATGCCAGGGTGCTGAACAGGTGCACAGCAATACTGAGTACATGGGTGCAGTGTGTTCCAGGGGAAGGGGCATCACCTACTAACACAGCCCATGCATCACACACATGTATACTGTTGCTAGCATGGAGTGACCATAGCTGCACTGCATGGTGTTGAGTACCATATCTCATGCATGTTGACAGATGGGTAATGGGAGGTCTGTGTGTAATATCTTCGTGCAATGTCACCTGTAAGTGCGTGTGTGAGGGGTGGGAGGGTCAGTTTTTCTGTAAGTGCAATCTGGTGGAGTGGCGGGGGATTGATGTATGTAGGATGTGTGTGTGTATGTGTGTTTGTGTGTGTGTGTCCATGTATGCACATGTGATTGTGAGGTTGTTCATACCTCTCGAATTCTCTTTGAAATCATGCAGTACATGGACATGGACAGACACATGAGACACCAGGAATACTTGTCTGATATGTAATCTCAGGGCAGCTGATAGTATAATAAAGTCTGTAGCATGGAACATGCATTGGAAGGGAAACTAGACACCAGGTATACTGTTATAATTGCAATCAGCAGAAAGGTAAAAGAATACACACGTATGCATCACTACAGATGCATTGGGGAATTACTAGACAACACCAGTGAGTGTTTCCAAATATTACTCTTGTGCACATAATAAGTTAATAGAGCAACAGATCTTGCATCTACTGAGCAATAGTTATGTATGACACTCCAGTGCGTGACATTATTGAGTGTCTGTATTAGCCCCTAACATATGGGGCCATGCACACGATGTCTGGACAAACCCAGGGTGAACACTAGATGACAGCAGTGTGCCTTTGTCAAACTCACTCTAATCATGTCAAAGAGGAAATGGAGTAACAGGTCATGTTTTGTGATCACATGTCTAGGCAATTAGAAGAATGATACGTTAATGATTGGTATTAATGAGTGTAAGTTTCCAAGTGTGATGCAGGATGGAGAACTTAACAGAATAAACTTGGGACAGTCTGTAAACATAGGGACAGGTAAGTATTATGGTGAAATGTCAGTGTGCGTGTGTGTGTGTGCGCGTGTGTGTGTGTGTGTGTGTGTGTGTGTATACTATTAAGCAATGACATACAGGTCTTAAAGTGCATTTCTTGTTTTCCCCTCACAGGCAGCAAGGTGGGTCAGGGTCCCTGCTGCAGGCAATCTGATGTTTGTGTCCATACAGACACTGAAAATGATGATAGGTGTGTTGAGGCACAGGCAGGGTTGTCAGAGGCCGAAACTGCACCATCGTTTGACACCCCCCCGTTATCCACCCCATCCCCGCACACAGTTACAGTGCTTATAGATACCCCATCATCAGTGGCCATAGCAGAGGGACAGTTGGCAGTTGGTGGCAGTGCACAGGAC
Source organism: Protopterus annectens (assembly GCF_019279795.1). Lineage (NCBI taxonomy): Eukaryota > Metazoa > Chordata > Ceratodontiformes > Protopteridae > Protopterus > Protopterus annectens. The sequence continues at coordinate 1,358,106,115 of NC_056739.1, forward strand.
AGTGTGATATCTATGGCTGCTGTGTTTTGACGCAGCAGCCATAGCCAGATGTCCAGCAGGGTACCACATAGGCAGATGTACAGGGGTGCTTGTTGGAGGGCTGCTGGTCATCATGCCCCTGGCAGATATGCCACATCTGGTACCATCAGACGCATGTTTCAGGCTGTCATGGAGGCACAGGCATGTATGGAATGGTGCACCAGACAGGGTCTGAGGCTGCAGAGTGATACTGTTTCAGCTGTAACTGACAACATCCGTGATCTTACTGGTGCCCTCCATTATTTTGCTGAGGTCATGGATAGACGGTGGGGTGAGATGGTGTACTAATCGACCGTGGATTGTCCATGCTAGAGCATGTGGTGGGAGTGGTGCGATGGCCAAGTGGACATAGGCCAGCCAAACCAACAGCAGGAGGTTGACGTGGACATACAAGGACACCAAGCCGCCCCCGTAGTGGCAATACCAGCCCCAACACTGCAAGGGGGACGCTGTCCACACCACACCACAGCAGGCCATGTGCATGTGTCCCTGGCCATTCCCAGGAGGGACCTGGTTCCAGCGGACATATGTCATCATCAGGGGAGAATACCATATCGTGGTTTGTACCTGGACGTGCCCATGAAACCCCTGGCAGGCACAGTTCTCGTGTCCATGGCCAGAGGTGGTGAACTGCACACCCTGCCAGGTATGGTCTTCAGCCATCCAACAAACACCTGTATAGGGCAGCCACATGGCAGAACTGTGTGCATGCATACTCACACACAATACAAACACACCTAGGGCAACCCTATACCTACACACACCACATCACTACGGCCATATTAGTAATTAAAACCCCTCACTGACACACATGTTGTCAAACATATGGCCCAGACTAGGTCTCTGGCAAACCAACAACACACCCTGTGCATATGATGATACCTGTGCCACATCCCTGTCATCCACAACATTGATTCAGAGACAGGCTAATATGGTTCTGATGCACACGGTGACTGTACTACAGTGTACCAATGTACTGCTGTGTAACATGTTGTCAGCAGTAACGTTTAATGCTTACATGTCAGAAAGTGTAGCTGTCCAGCCATGATGCATTATAGCTGTTATTAACACTGAGTGATTGTGGTCTCCATAATTTTATCCATTTGTGTTGTATGTGTCCATGTGTCAGCAGGAGGATGGTCTGCTGTCATATCTCACAAGGGATATGGCGCTGTGGTGACACCTTGGCTGTGCCATATTCTGGGTACAGGTGAACACATGTCACAGGTCTGTATAACAGTTACTGCCTGTGCCACATGGGTGATAGGTCTGGGGGTGGTGTTTACAGGTGAGTGCATGGTGGCTGTTGTTAGCAGCCCTTCTACAGTGGAGAATGGTAGTTGTACTGGGTGGTACACACCACATGTTTGTGTATAACACACACAGAGGCTTTGATGTTGATGCATTACACAGAGAATACTATACACATGGATGCATGTACCTGTGCAAAGTACCCATTGTAGCCTAGGTAATTCCACCAAGCCAGACTATGCAGAACAATACATTGTGGAATAAGCAGTCCGCTAGTTTAATGTCATTGACGATGGTACTGGCAGGGTATATGTTCCCTTCCCCAATGTAGTGCAATCCTCAACTCAGTAAACATATGTGTGCTGGTGTGGGTGGCACACCCCTACCCTGTGGAGGGTGAGAGGTGCTGCAGAACCACAGATAGTGTGATAGACAACTACCTAACCCATTAGCATGAACTGTACAGTATTACAGCCAGCTACACAGGGGGATACACTCAGTAATTGCAATAATGGCTGTGTCCACAGCAGCCACACCCAGCTATATACACCAACCCAGTATTGATGCACACCTATACAGTGGGGAAGAGGCCATTTATACATCTAACACTAATTGTGATGGAATGTATGTCCACAGAATTTTACCTGTGAAATGTCAGCATATGCCACACATTTCTTGGACAGATGACCCCCGGGACATGTATATTCTGAAACCTGAAGTAGATCCCTCCATATACACGCACACTCTTACTTGGCAACACTGGGAATAGACCCCTACCTAGGTATGTAGTGTTACTGATGTGTGTGGGTTTAATTGCACACACCACACAGCTTTTAGGATGAGGTGTGTTCCATGTTACATGTTACAAGAACATCCCCAGGCATGTATAGTACGGTAATGGGGGATGTAATGGTTGTTTATGGACATTACATAGAGTGACATACCATTATATACTTATTGACAAACACATAACAGACACACATCTGAGAGACCTGGGCCTATCAGTGTTAACTACCTTGTCAGTGTGTCCATTGTGTTACAGGTAGGTTGTACACAGCACATGCAAAACTGGGCTGGATAGTCTTATCAGTTACCTGCATGGTTGATGGTGACAGTGGTCACCATACAGTGGTACATGGGACATGTACCGGGGGTATCATGGTTTAATGACAGTATACCCAGCATCCACACCCCACTGTGGATATTGTATGCACTGGAAACCATGATGACACTCTGACGTACCCACCATCACTCATTGACCAGGACTGCAATACAACCCCTTGTCCATACCAAGAGTGCTACTACAGGGATATGCATCTAATGCACATGCCACAGGCATAGTAGGATGATGCATTGTCAGGCCTCTCCTATGGGCAGCAAAATCACTATCCCTAATACTGTGACAATGCATATTGTAGTAGGAGTATGTGGCCTCAGAATGCTGTACTTTACATATATACACACATGCACACATACACACACTTGCTAGAGCTCAGTGTGTATCCCCTGCCTATCAACCCATTTGTGCAACAGTGTTTTGCTGGTACTGCAAGGCCCAGGTAGCCCTTAAGGAGAGGAGCATAACAAGGTACATGTAATGTCCGGTACAGTAGCAGCCACATCTAACTATGGCAATGGGTGGTGGGGTGCATGTGAAGGGCCTCAGGGTATTCCCAACTACAGGTCTACAAACACACAGACACTGATATTCACAGTAATGCACATGTACACATTTGTCAGTACTGGCGTGCATCAGTGTAGGTGTTCATAGGTGTGTACCAGGCTATTGTCCATGGAGAGATGGTAAGTGTAGGGGATGTGTGTACAGTGGTATCATGCCACCTGCCATATGAGGAGGCCATCTATCTACAGACACCAGTGGGATGATTCTCAGGGTGAGAGTGATATGCATCAGCCAATTCTTTGGGTGCCTCTTGCAGAGGGCCAGTGAGGTGCTCCAGTTGACATGTATGCAACATGTATTACATAACATGGTTAGGGTCTGTCTTGGAGACCTGTACCCAAGCATGTTCTGTTGACTGTGGTAGTGTAGTTGAGGTATCCATGGCATGTGGTGCATACATGGTGATGAGTCCTATATGTGGAATTTATAAAACAGCTGGGAAGACATATCAGTGTCAGTCAAGCAAAGATTGCCTGTAAGTATCCAATATGTATACATGACATCTGCACATCTGTACAGAGGACTGACAGACATCAGCTTGCCAACTAGCTGTGCATTAGGATGAATGTGTTGATAGATAGACATCTGACACCGATAGGTATCCCATTACTACATGATGGCAGCCCTCACTGACATATGCTATACACACAGTAGTCTACAGTTATTTTCCACATGTTAGATCATTATCCAGTAGTAAATATTTATCGAGGCACAGCTCACACAACAGGAACACAACAGTGAGGACTCAGAGTCCATCTTTGCATGCAGGGGTGTTTGTTTCTAGTACTACAATTAGCAATCTACTCTTACTTGGGAAAGCACTGTCAACAATAGTAATGTAATGATACACTACATGCCAGTGTGACTGCATATAACCTGGGATACTACCCATGTATGTAACACATGGGTAGTATCCCAGGTTATATGGGTAGTACCCATGTATGTAACACATTCACATGGATAAGAGTGTTGTACAAGCCAGATATACTCAGATGTCCCAGACAGCAGACTCACACCCCTTGCTACTATAATGACAGCACATAGATGCATGTTATGCACACGGCATTACATACATTTATTACAGATGTCATTACCCTGCTATGTTATCAGATTGGAATGTGAGCACAGGTTACCAGGGTTGAGTCATGCTTATCAGGTGTCAGCATTGCTGCAATATAACAGCTAAGCACATTTGTGCACTGGCAAGTGAAGCCTACATGGTGTAAGCACTCGTATGTTTAACCATACCTTAGCACAGCTTAGCTTTGTGCAAACCGTAAGCTGCTCAAAACTGCCTTAACCACTCTGTATCCAACAGCCCTTGTTCTGCCCAGCAACAAAAAAAGCATGCCTTGCAGATCTTGATCCAAGGACCCTCTACACTATAGT
>NC_056739.1:1358112977-1358210477 GCF_019279795.1 Protopterus annectens
TCTCAGCACAAGAATCTTGTAGTTTATTGGCCGTTTTGGGCTAATTTCTAGCTCTTTTAAGTCCCCTGTATAAAACCCCGCTTTGGTGCGATTTTGTGTGATTTTGCGCATAACGCAGCATCGGGCAGTGCCGCTCAGTCGGGCTTAAACCATTCTCGGCTCCACAAAGTCTACTCTTCACTTTTTCTCTTAGATCTGCTCTATCTCTCAAGTAAGGACCCTATTTTCAACCTAAAACCCAGCACTTGCTCATACAAGCAATTATATAACTTAGCACTAATAAACTAAAAGCACTACTTCCTCATATACTTCCTTAGAGTACTCATCCCCTATTGGTCCTTTTTGGTCAATTATAAAGGAGTTACTTATATTATACCGGCATGTCCAAAGGTCAGTTGCTGGTTTCCTCTCCAGTCCAGCTGGTGAATCTGGGAATCCTGAGGCAATGTTACAACTGCCTCATGTACACAGACAACCCTCTCCTCCTCCCAACAAGTACTAATATATGTGAGAGATGCAGCCATATATCCAAACTGGAGGCTAAGCTCTCACAACGCAGTACTGGTGCAGCCAGTTAGGAGGAGAAGGTAACCACACACACCACAAATCCAGTAGCACATAGACCTACCACATCAGCAAACCAAACACATAAACACATTAAAACATACTCGGAGGCTCTAAATACAAATCTGCCTAAGTAGCAGAGACCCCCAAAGCAGACATCCAAGCAACCTCTACCCCAAAACAAAACAAATGTAACACATACCTCACAAAGTCAGTGTGCCAGTCACAGCCCTTAAGGCCAAACAACACACCTGACACTTGTAATAGGTGACTCTATTGTCAGATACACTGATGTCTCACTCACCAGGCTGAACAAGGAGAAGGTCATGGTGAGCTGCCTGTCAGGCACCAGGATCCGCCACATAACACAAGCATTCAGGTCACTCCAAAGCAAGTACAAATATGACTCAGTTATTGTCCATGCTGGTGTGAATGACCTGAGATGTACCTCCCTGGACTACATGAAAAGAGACATAGAGGAGCTCTCTGATCATGTGGCCCTGGCAGGTATGACCCTGACCTTGACTAGCATCTTACCCTCACCAAGAATGATGCCACAGTATAAAGAAAAAATGATCAATTTTAACAATTGGCTAAAGTTCTGGTGTCATTCAAAGAGGATCCAGTGTTTGTCAGCCTGGGATGACATGCTCGACAAGCCATGTTGCTTCGCTAGGGACGGCTTGCACCTGTCACCTCTGGGCTTTTGGATACTGGCAAAGGCTCTTGCCACCCCCATAGTGCCTTTTTTAGGCAAGGCTCAAAAGGCAAACCCACCTCCATAGACAACACAAGGAAAAATAAACGAAGGGTAATGCTACTCAATGCCAGAAGTCTAAACCTCAAAATGCAAGCACTCAAAGCTTTCCTCAGTATGGAGAATATCGATGTCTGTGCAGTAACAAAGACCTGGTTCAAGGCTCCCGAGAGCACCCCAGCAGTACCAAGTTATACCTCATACCATGCTTTTCGGCCACAAAACTCAGACCGAACCACAAAAGGAGGGGGAGTATCCATATTCATCAAGGATACCCACACCTCCAGGTTAGTGGCACTGCACGAAGCATTGGAAACCATCCATGTGCAACTAACAGTGGGCAAAACTGCCTTTCAGTTTGTAGCCTGCTACAGACCACCATCCCAAACTCAGGAACCTCACTCGGCTTTCCTGAGAATGCTGGAGAATGTGAAGGTCTCTCCAAACACCTTTATATTGGGTGACTTCAACTACCCAAACATAGACTGGGAGCACTACTCAAGCCCCAACACCCTAGCCCAAAGGGTCCTAGAATTTATAAACTCAAATGCTATGGAACAACTGGTCACCACTCCCACAAGAGGGGAAAACATACTAGACCTGATCATCACAAACATGGGGACTCTATGCTCCACACCAGAGGTACACCCCTCATTGGTAAGATTGGACCACAAATTAATCTCTCTGGACATCCACATCCCGACCCCACCACCAGCCCAGAAAACCACAGTGAAAATCTTCTCAAAAGCTAATTTCACACTTCTCAAAACTGAGGTGAAATCATTCAAAGCCTCCGGGCCAGTGGAAACTACGGCCCAAACTGCAGAATCCTTTATGAACGCATTCTATGGACATTTTCAGGAATGCATGTATCATGCAATCCCAAATAAAACCAAGACCCAATCCTCCAAAGGCAGGCGTCCTGTCTGGTGGACCCCAGCCATAAATAAGCTATACAACAAAAGAAGGAAGCTACTACAGGATAGTGCAAAATCCCTTAAAAAGAAAGCATCACTAATCAGTACTAGCAAAAAACTACGGTCCCTCATAAAATCATCCAAGGCCAGCTTCGAGAGAAGAATTGCCCAAGACACTAAAGATAACCACAAGGCCTTCTTTAGTTATGTTATGAACCTGGGTGGCAACTCCCAGATATGTTCGGAGTTAGTCCAAAATGACAAAAAATACACTGAACCCACAGACATTGCCAACATCCTGGCGGACAGGTTCAGTGCAAACTCCCCCCCCCCCAAAAGAGCAAATATCTATCCCAGCAGAGAGTTGTCTCCCTGGCATATCAGATGCTCAGGTGAGAGCTGCCCACTCCAAAGCAAAAAACACAGCATCAATGGGACAGACGGTGTCCCGGGTTGCGTCCTACACGAGCTCCAAGAAGAGCTAGAACCTCATATTAGGTTACTGTTCAGTCTCAGCCTTACTACAGGATATGTACCCAAGGAATGGCATACAGCAACAGTGGTTCCACTCCACAAAGGTGGTGTCTCAACAGACCCTGGTAACTATCACCCCATAAGCCTGACTAGCCTGGTCTGCAAAGCTATGGTGTGGATCATCATGGAACTCATAAACAAAGACATTGGGGACCTACAGACGCTAGATCCTACACAATTCAGCTTTGTTAAGAGCAGATCCTGCCACTTGAACCTGGTCAACTTCTTTGAAACAGTCACCAAGGCCATAGATGAAGGGAAGGTAGTCCACACAGCCTACCTGGACCTCGCAAAAGCCTTCGACACCATAACCCACTCTGGCATCATAGATAAGCTCTCCAGCTTAAATATCAACCCCTATGTCATATGATGGGTTGCAAACTGGCTCAAGGACAGAACCCACATGGTCAGAATTGTTGGAGCCATGTCAGACTCTAAACCAGTTGCAAGTGGCGTCCCACAGGGCTCAGTCCTGGGACCACTCTTGTTCAGTATATATTTTTCTGAGGTACAGGCCAACACAGGAGGACTATGGCTGACCAAGTTCACAGATGACTGCAAACTGGGTGCCATAATCAACTCTCCAGCTGACACAGACATGCTCCAAAAGGGTCTCACAGTGACAGATAACTGGTGCCAAAGCCATGGCCTAAAGCTAAACGCCAAGAAGTGTATAGTCATCCCCTTTGGGAAAAACAAAGTTCCCACAAATTACCACATAGGCGGTAATCCATTAAGTACGGAGGAAGTAATTAGGGACCTGGGAACCCAAGTTGATAGTAATCTCTCCTTTGACAATCACGTTGCCAAAGTGGTTAGAAAGACCTTCTATATAGCCCACCTTATCATGAAAGGATTCACATCTAGATCAAGGGAGGTCATTGTGCCCCTTTACTCATCCGGCCCATAATTGAATACAATGCCCCATTTGGGATGTACTTTACCCGACATCTGCAGCAACGGGAAAGACCCCAAAAGTACCTCACCAAGAGGATCAAGGGAATCAAACAGATGACCTATGCTGCTCGGTTAAAGAAACTCCAGCTCTACTCAGTCGCATACCGCCTACTTAGAGGCGATCTGCGCCTGATGTATAAAGCCATGTCCAACCCAGAATTAATGGACATGCTCCACCTCAAAAAATCCAAATCCACTAGAGCTACACGCTCAAGGGACTTGAACCTCAACACAGAAATGAATAGGACATGCTGGAGAGACAGATTTGTTACCCAGAGGCTCCCAGCACTATGGAATAGAATTCCAGTCCATACAGGCAGAGCCCCTCACTGACTCTCTTCAAGAGGAATCTTGACAAGTGGATGGGAGATCGTAGGTTCACCCCGGGGATCACTTCTGTGTCACTACTAGACAGAGGCACAGTAAACTAACCTAAAAAAGGGCACAGTTAAACTCATTTTAAAGGGGTGGTGAAAGCCAAACACACTCTGGCTAGGCTGATAAATGCCCTCAGGCATATAGCCTAGTATCAACCTATGAACCTATGAATATGTTCAGAACATGGAGTGGAGTCATACATCAGCACCAGTAGTCTCAACCTCTTAGTGCAAGGGGATGTCATGTATGTATTGCAGGTATATATGTAGACTGTTGATACTGTAACAGGGGTTGTCTTAACAGAAATGTTGTGTGAGGGAGGTCACATCTGCTATTGACATGTATGACATCAGTTACTGACAGACACCCTAAGGTCATCATAGTACAGTACCACTGATATCACAATAATTGTCCTGTGGAATACAGCAGAGATATGACCAATAGATGTGGATAGTCTGACACACTCTGGTCAGTCCAGAGGTACACACAGAACCCCTTAGTGCAAGACATGTGGACCAAGCCTGACAATGTGGATGTTAGCCATGTAAATGGGTATATCATGTAAATACTGGACTACATATGCCCACACAGTTTATGCATTCACACACTCCTGTCTGTCCTGACACATAATAACTGGTGGTGCAGAGGTCACATGACCACATACTACCCACTAGTTAGTGACATACATCTGTACAACAGCCCACTGCTTTGTCAGAAATACATACAGCAGTACATCTGGCAAATATCTGGACATACCACACTGGGTAAGTACACTAAGCTGCTAGGCATGTAACAAAGCACTGTGTAAACTACAGGCAGACTGCCACAACACTGGCCTACATTTCTTATGAGGGAATGCACATGTATCTGCAAATATAGCAGGCTCTACAGGCATGTCACAGCACAGAGTAATAGACACCTGTGTGAAAGTGCATATCCACAACCAATGTGAACACAGCCACAGCCACATATGGTAAGCAAGCTTAATATTACAGTACATGGACTGCCTGATCAACACTATCCTCATATGTGCCACTCACACAGTAGCCCTACATATACTGGCCATTACACAGTGTAGTCTGGTGCCTGTCTGTGGTATGGCACATGTGTGTGTTTGGCCCTACAAACATGTAAGCCAATAGGGTACCATACACTGGAATAGCATGTAACATCAGATAGAACAGGACCAAGAACAATGACATCTACCACAGTCTGTACACAGGCCAAGGTACATATCCACAATACACACACTGTCGACGATCACCATAAGTACACAGACCTCACTATTGTACACACAACCACAGAATGCCAAGGTTATGTACTCAAATATAACCCCTACTATACATAACATGTTTAGCAGTCTGATATCTCACTGACTTGTTATCAGGTATGATGTCAATAAATAATGGTGTACAGAACATATGCACCTCTTACTGCATGACATATGTACAAAGGTTGACAGAGTTGTGGCTGGAGGCACAAATACAGGGCCAGTATTGACATGTTGCTGTGATAACCTCATACATTTACTGTTGTAACAGAGTTTGTTGTGACATATGTCCTATGAGGGATATGAAGTCAGTATCTCTCATGGCTGTCACCATGTACTGACTGCAATCCTCAGACTATGCTTCTGCAGTTCTAAGATAGGTAATCTGTGAGTAACACAAGACAAATAAGACTCCAAACACTGGCCAGTCTGCAGATAACCCTACATGTGGGAGTTTCCTCAAACATATAACACTGTCATGACAGGTATTAAATCATGTAGACCAGCCATATCCACACAAACCCTGTTAAACCAACATTACACCAAATGCAGAAGAACAAAAAAAGAAGTTATGTACTCAACCTAATGTTCCATGTGAGTTGTTCTATCTCACCTTCATTCATCACTAATGGGTTCGAAGCCGATCCCTCGGCTCTGACATGGCTGTTAGCAAGCTCGAGGTTACCAAAAGCTTGAGACCGTGCCACTTATCCCATGATGCACTGCCTGGAATACCTCAGATCTTGTTTGCTACATGTACTACTTTTGTCAGATAATAATTATTCCAACAAAAAATAAAAAGAAATGCATAACCAGGATGAAGCAAGATTCCAGGTCAACTGTCAGCCAGGTGGGGGATGGAGGGAGGGATGTGAAAATGAAGGCAAGATAGAACAACTCACATGGAACATTATGGTGAGTACATAACTTCTTTATGTGAAGTTGTTCAATCTCACCGTTCATTCATCACTGATGAGTAGCATCCCTATCATCCCAAATCTCGAGTGGCTCACGGAAGTATATTTCTCAGGACCGTAGACCTGAAAGAGGCCCTGTCCCTGATACTAGAGAGCTGATTTGCTGTTGCAACAGAGCAATTCTTTCTAATGGTAGCCGTAAAGTGATGGTTGAGGTGTCTAACTCTGCTCCTATAAAGTTTATATGCTGCAATGGTGATAAGACAGACTTTTCAGAATTGATGGTAATACCCAACTGATTGCCGAAAGTCAGAGTGTGGTCTCTTGATTGAACTAGTTGATGCCTGGTGGTGGCAGAAAGGAGCCAATCATCTAAATACTGAAACACCTGGAATCCAAGACGCCTCAAGTGAGCCGTTACCACTGCCATGCATTTGGTGAACACTCTGGGGGCTGAAGTGAGACCGAAGGGCAGGGCTCAAAATTGATAATGACTGGCTCCCAGCCAGAAACACAGGTGCTCTCTGGATGCCCTGTCCATTTTTATGTGGTAATAAGCATCCTTGAGATCTATCTAGCACATCCAATTGTCTTTCCCTAAAAAGGTAAGAATAGACTGAAGTGTGACCATCCAGAACTTCTCCTTCTTTACAAATTGGTTGAGTCTGCTGAGGTCCAATATAGTTCTCCAGTCTCCTGTTTTCTTTGGTACTAAAAAGAACCTTGAGTAAGTTCCGGATCCTGTTTGGTCTACTGGGACTGGCTGGATGACTCTTTTATTCTAGCAATTTTTGGACCTCTGAAGTTGCTTGTTCCCTGTAACGAGGTGGTATGTCTGGGATTTTCCTTAGGGTTTTTGGGAAGGAGGTGAATGGTATGATATATTCTCTGGAAATTATTCCCTGTACCCATTTGTCATTGGAGATTTTTAGCCAGGCATAGGGATACAGGGGTAAGTGACCCACGACTGCCTCCAGAGTAGGACAGTCGGGCTTCCCTTCAGAGACACTGGTAAGGTTGACCAGAGAACTGATCTCTATCACTTTGATGTTGTGGGCCCCCTCTGCCGCGAGAGTGCCGTCTTCCGTTATCACCCCCTCCTCTACCTCTAAAGGGGGTATCACCATGGATGTCTGGAAAGGCTGTGTGAGATTTTTGGAACCACATCTTGCCTCCCTTAGTGCCTTTGGGATAAGGCTGCATAGGGGTGACTAAACAGACTCTAACGGCAGACAGAGTCTTCCCTCTTGCTCACTCCTGGTGAGAGTTTCCTTCACTTTAGGCCTGAAGAGAGCGGTGCCATCTAATGGGGCATTGATGAAAGAAGACTTGTGGAGTTCTGTGAAGGAACATAGGTGCATCCATGACTGTCTACATAAGGTGATTCCTGAACCTGCAGCCCTACTCGAACCCTTGGCTGTATACAAAATGAGCCTCATGGGTGCGTTTACTATGGAGTTAAGGGTAGCAAGCTGGGTGGTCACTTTGTCGGCAACTCCCGTAGCTAAAAAACCCTGGAGAATATCTCCTAACTCCTTGAGGAGATCTCTCTGTAGACTAGTAAAGTGGGTCAGGTAGTTCAGCGATCGCAATGAAAATGTAGCTGAACTGAAGATGCTTTTCCCGTATCAGTCCATAAACCTAGAATCTCTGTTAGGGGGATGGACCAATGAAGAAGTCTCGGATAATTCCTTCTTGGTAGCTGCTGCCATGACCATGGCATCAACAGGCACTCCTTTAGTCAGAAACTGCTTATCCGCAGGGGCAGAGATTAATTTATTTGGCCTCCGGGGAACAGGCTCTGTCTCGTCCGGTGACTCCCATGCCCTACGAAAGATCAGCTGCATGAGCTCATCGTATGGTGGAGACACACAAGAGGCGGAAGGTTGAGGCCCGAAAACCTTCAGTAGCACTGACTCATCCTCAGTAGGGCTTTTGGACTGCCAATCTCCCCTCTGCCTAAGGATTTCATGTATCTCCGCAAAGGAGATATCCTTAGAGGGGGATCGTGGGGACCCTTCTGACTCATCTAAGTCAGTGTCTGATGTCAGAGACTCCTGTGGGGAGTCTAAGTGTCTCCTCTTACACACCCTCTTCCTGGAAACCTCTTCAGTGGGGATTTCTGGAGAGGTCTCGGAAGACCAAGGAACACCCTGTGGGGTTACCTGAGGCTCAGGGTCTTGAAGCTGGGCTGGGATGACAGGAACAGAAGCAGACCCAGGAGCTATAGGGGAAGAAGAGGCTAGACCTGAAGTTGAGATTGTCATTGGGGACAAAGCTCTCCTCTTGGTTCCGATAGCCTCACGACTCCGACACGACGGAACCAAAGTCCACAAAGGAACCACCAGCTCCCTCTGCACCAAAGCCGCGGGCTCCGAACCTGAGGTAGGAGCTGAACTTACCCAAGCCTAGGCCCCAAGAGGGAGAGTCGGCACCAAGTCAGTGTGACTGCCTCCTCCGGAGCTAACAGGAGAGCGTGGGCTTCTAGATGCTGAAGTCCAAGCAGATGGAGCCGATAGTGCAGAAGCAGGCCTCGGCTCCATGGGCTCTACAAGAATCAGGTCTGCCCCCTCTGGCTCTGAAGTACAGGTGTGACACGGAGGAGGAGTAGAAATGGCCATAACAGTGGTCTTTGGTTCCGACGCAATGGTTGGAGACGACAACAATTTGAAAAGTCCTGGAGACTTCAACAGCTTCTGCACCAGTCGATCCATGTCTGAATCAAAAAGGCTGACAGAAGACCTAGAAGATTTTACAGAAGGCAAAGATTGAAGAAGGGGAGAAGCAGGAGTCTTGGATACCAGCTCCAGGGACATAGGCCGGCTCTGAACAATAGAAACAGTTGACTCTGAAGGCATTGGGGCCGATGTTTCAGCAGATTATCCCAATTTTGCAGTCTTATGCTTTGATGACTTAGAACTAGAAGCAAAACAAAGATTTTGAAGATATAGGGGACTGACCAGCCCCATCCTGGCTAGACAAAACCTCATCAAAGGAATGTTTTAGCAGGCCTCTATCTATTAATTTTCTTTTACTCTCGAGTAAAACCCTCGGAGGAAAAGCATGACATATGCTACATGACTCCTGAAGATGATGTGAGCCCAAACAATATACGCATCGCGTATGTCCATTGGTGATGGACATGTTTTGTCCACAATCTGGACATTTTTTGAAGCCTGATTTAGGCCGTTTGTCCTTGTCCTTTGACATCCTTCAAATTATAGAGTAAACTAAAAAAATTTTAAAGAAGTTATTACTGCACAACTAAAATAAAGACAACTGCTGTTAACTATAGACTTAGTTGTTAATTCACAACTACGCCCTGACAAGTAGGCCCAGGGGGCACTTAACTAAAAAAAACTACACTTTCCTAATACAAAAGATAAGACGGGAAAAAGGGGTAAACAGTAAATAACAATAAATAAAAATTAGTTATTTGAAAGAAAGAATTTAACTTGCGTAAATCTTATTTTTCTCCAAAAAGGAATCGAGCTCTCGAAACACATGAGATCTGTGCCACGGCAAACTAGATCTGAAGTATTCCAGGCAGTGCACCATGGGATAAGGGGCTAGGTCTTGAGCTTTTGGTAAACCTTGAGCTTGCTAACAGCTTTGTCGGAGCTGAGGGATCGGCTTCTCACCCATCAGTGATGAATGAACGGCGAGATTGAACAACTTCACATCTTACATTCTGTAGTCATTCCTGGAACATCCCCCTCCTGTTTGTTGGCCTGTCTCCACAGTGTATATTGTTAGAGGTATATCCCACTACCATCTGTGATGCTGTTTGCCAAACACTGACATGAAGTCCTGCTCACAGTGAATGAAAAGGGCCAACATCCACATGATGTTCCTAGTTATAGGAGTGTGTTTCCATGCAATTGGCTATGTGAATGTTACCACAGCTGTTCCACATGCAATCAGCTAGTGGGGGACTGCAATTCATGCACAGGCCATCAGCTGATCATAAGCATCACTTACAAAACACAAGCTGCTGCCTAAACAAAGCAGGTGCACTTCTCCACATCCACCAGAGAGGGAGTGAGAGAGACAGACAGAGACAAAGTAAGACAGGGAAGGCATAGGAGAATAAAAGCTAAGCATGTTTGTGTCATGCACTTACTAGTACAGGGTTTCAAATCCCTACCTGACTATGTATTGCTATTACATGTCTATGCAGTTATTGCATGCGCCACAGAGCTTACATGTTGAGGAACTATCCAAAGGTATATTTGACGGTGAGTGACATCAACAACAGTGATAAAGAAGGGATAAAGTAGGTGTAGTACACGTGCCTGTCCACAAGAACAAGTGTCAATGTCGACACAGCCACACTCTCTCAGGAACTCACACACATTTTCACAGTCGGCAGGGTCAGGATTAGACTTCCTAGCTAGCTAGTTTGCCACAATACAGTAATAAGCAGGTATCACATGCACCACAGAGGTTATCAGGCTGATCTGTTGGAAAAGGGTATGTCAAGGTGTCTGACATCACAAGACATGCTTCAGTAGGCCAATGAGAGGTGTAGTGAGTGTGAATGGCATCCGGTTCCACACACACACACATACACAAGTTTGCCAGTACTGACATGCATGGGTGCATTGCTTCACAGGTGTGTAGTGGCTGACTGTGCCAGAAGGCTGTACAAGGCTAGGTAAAGGGTATACCTTGGCATCAGACCACATGACAATGGTCTGCATTGTGGCTCAGGGGTGTAATGTCTGGATTGGCCCACACAGGTGGGTATTGTATTCACCACCCACTCATCTGAGTTACTATTGTGGGTGGCCAGGGCTGTGCAATGCTTGCCATGTATGTGTTCTATATTCCATAACATAGACGGTGTCTGGGATGTGCATAAGTCCCACATGCATGTTCTGTGACATGTGGAAGTGTACCTAGGATGTCTGGGCATGCTGTGTAGACAGATTGTTATCCTCAGATGTGCCATTTCTGACCTCATGTGGTGAGAACTGGCAATGGACACCAGGTTGACCCTGCACCTACACTGACAGCATGATACAGGTATTCACTGGTGTCAGTGGCATCCGTCCATACATGACATGTGTATAAAGCATGGTATGTCCTTTGTGGGTTACATTTGCTGGATCTACAGTTGTTGCAGGCATCCAGTGGGGAACATAATGAAGGAGCACTATATGCAATGATTTACCTATTGTAGGATGGAACAAGGTGCCATGTCCTCTGTAGTCCAATGCAATCACACCATGGTTATTATCTATGGGCAATATGCAGGGAACTACCAACATAGAGGCTGTTGCCTAGCCAAGTGTGTTTGTGTATGAGACATGGGTGGAGAGTGTTCTCTGGGTATTACAAGGGTTGCCTATATTGTCCTCAAGCCATGTTGTCACATGTAGGGGTATGGATTGTCTATCCCAGCCTCTCTGTTGTTTGACATCTGTTATCCTTGTAAGATGGACATTGTGACATATAATAGTCCCACCATATAAGAAATTTGATGTGGCTGCCCATAGGAGAGGCATGACAATGCATCACCCTACTATGCCTGTGGCATGTGCATTAAATGTATAGCCCTTAGTAGCACTCTTGGGATGGATAAGGAGTTGTATTGCAGTCCTGGTCAATGTGTGATGGTGGGTATGTCAGAGTGTCATCATGGGCTCCAGTGCATACAATATCCACAATGAATCCTGTTATTACACACTTACAGCTACCTCCACACAGTATGCATATGACAAACACACACACACACACACACACACACACACACCAAGTCTCACAGCTGCCATGTCTGGGATAAGAACTCCTACCTAATTAGTACATCACACTACAGCATTACACAGTTACAGCACATGCCACGGAGCTTATTAGGTTACTATTTTTCCAAAGATGTATTTCAAAGTGAATGACATCAGTAGCCCTACCAAAGTAGGGTAATGGAAATTGTAGTGAGTGTAAATGGCCTCAAAAGTATTGATCCCTACACAAACACAAACTTGCCATGTCTGGGATTAGAACTCTTACCTAACTAGCAAATCACACTATAGCATTATGCAGTTATAGCACACACCACAGAGTTTACTGGGCTACTCCTTCCCCATAGGTGTATATCAAAGTGAAAGACATCAACAGGCTTGCCAAAGTAGAGCAATGGAAGTTGTAGTGACTGTGAATAGCCTCAAAAGCATTGCTCTCTACACAGACAAACACACACACAAAGTTTTACAGTTGCCATGTCTGGGATTAGAACTCCTTCCTAACTAGTACATCACACTACAGAATTATGCAATTAGAGCACATGCCACAGTGCTTACTGGGCTACTTCTTCCCCAAAGGTGTATTTCAAAGTGAATGACATCAGCAGCCCTGCCATAGTAGGGCAATGGAAATTGTAGTGAGTGTGAATGATATCAGCAGCCCTACTATAGTAGGGCAATGGAAATTGTAGTGAGTGTGAATGGCCTCAAAAGCATTGATCACAACACAGACCCACACACACACACACACACACACACACACACACACACACACACACACACACACACACATAATGTTCTATGCCTGGAAATAGAACTCTTACCTAACTAGTACATGACACTACAGTATTACACAGTTATAGGATGCACAATGGAGCTTACTGGGCTACTCTTTCCCCAAAGGTGCATTTGAAAGTGAATGACATCAACAGCCCTGCCAAAGTAGGGCAATGGAAATTGTAGTGAGTGTGAATGGCCTCAAAAACATTGATCCTTATACAAACAAAGAGACACACAGTTGCCATGTCTGGGATTAGAACTCCTACCTAATAAGTACATCACACTATAGCGTTATGCAGTTATAACATGAGCCATTGAGCTTACTGAGCTACTTTGTCCCTCAAAGGTGTATATCAAAGTGAATGACATCAGCAGGGTTGCAAAAGTAGGGCAACAGAAGTTGTAGTAACTGTGAATGGCCTCAAAAGCTTTGATCCCTACAAAGACAGACACACACACAACAAAGTGTTATAGCTGCCATGTTTGGGATTAGAACTCCTACCTAACAAGTACATCACACTACAGCATTACACCGTTATAGCATGCGCCAGGGAGCTTACTGGGCTATTATTTCCCCAAAGGTGTATTTCAAAGTGAATGAAATTAGCAGCCCTGCCAAAGTGAAACCTACACAGACAAACACACATGCGCACACACACACACACACACACACACACACACACACACACACACACACACACACACACACACACACACACACACACACACACAGTCACCATGTCTGGGATTAGAACTACTACATAACTAGTATATCACACTACAGCATTACACAGTTATAGCACATGCCACAGAGCCTATATGGCTACTCCTTCACCAAAGGTGTATTTCAAGGTGAAGACATCAGCAGGCTTGCCATGGTAGGGCAATGGGGAGTGCAGTATGTGTGCATGGGCCATAACCCATTCATCTGGAAGCAGACACACAACACTCAGGCACACATAGGTTTATATTTCACAGGTATGTGTATACAACTGCTAAATGAATACCGACTTGTACAGTCATGTTACACAGTTATCACAAGCACCACAGACACTATAGTGCTGAGGGATACCAGAGGCAAATGTCTGCAGTGATTGACCTTTGCACATTATGTGTTTTTAGCCAATTGGATGTGTGCTGGGTGGGACATGCCTCATGATGAGAGGCTCTTTGTCACTGTCTGTCACTCTCTTCCACACATCTATGTATGTGTAATTTTAGCCTATTATAGTGTGTTGCCCTTGTATATATGTGTGTACTCCTATCCAATGTGTGTGCAAAGCATGACTGGTGTGCAATGAGGAGTGTGTGCACAAACATCTGTGACTGTCAGATATGTATAGTCCACTGTTGTTGCCAGACATGGGCTTCATTTCTTTAAGTGTGGGAGCATGCCCAGTATGACCTTCTGTATTGAATGTGTGAATCCATTCCATGTAGGTTGTACTCCAGTGCAGGCTGTTGTGTTCTACACCTACAGCTAGCAACCTGTTTCTGTGGGATATCTGCAGATCGGTTGACAATATGGGGTCAAACTGGGCAAAGGATAATGGTTACTGTAGGTAATTGTGTCTGCGCTGCTTCTGCTACATGGTATTGGTGTTAGAGATGTTCAGACATATGTACTGTTTAACACTGTGATGTTTTATGTCATCAACTTCTGTCAGGTATACATATTTGCTTGCAGTAATTTCCTGGGGAACACAGGGTCAATGCAGCTGTGTCCAGTATTGTGGTCTGCAACCTACATATTCTTGCACAATCATGTCATTCTGGAGGGTAAGCTGCAGACACTTGCTGATGGGCCTGTGTAAATGGTTCAGCACCTTGCTACAGTGGTGGCTGAGGATCCCATGCTTGTACATCCATCGGCGTGACAGTATGGCCATATCCTGCTGTGGCCATACTTCGCAGCTGTACAGATTCACACAGGTTACCCAGATGCAGGGGCAATATTTCTGGACATTACCTCTTCACATTGTGGTTTACGAGCAAGCTTGTAGCCACCCATTCCTGTTTTTGCAGGCAGGGTTAGTATGTGCACATGGCTGAGTTTCAGACTTCACACACTCCATGCCATCCATGCTCTTACCCCCTCTATTATTTTATCTTCTTCCAAGCATTCTGCAAACATTATCTGATAAGTTCCCTATAGTTATCACTTCATCCCAGCAGTAATTTGGTGTTGGTCCACAGTTCATGCAGTAGGACACGGTGGACATGTTACTGGATTTTGTTGACATGGCCTTGCATTTGGGTTCTGTGGACTGTGTTATGTTATTATTTGGGAGTCCATGGCATTACATACATTGGCAGTAAGGGTGAGACACAGGCCTTTGACAGAGGACTGTAGGGCATTTGGTAGTGATGCAGGCCAGCTGTAGCAGGCCGTTGCATTGTGTCACTCATACAGTCCCAGACTGCAGGACACTACATTCTCCTGGGGTGACAGGGTAGGTGTGCAAGGTGTTAATGCCAATACTTATGTCATTATTGATCCAGTGGTGTGGATGCTGGTAGGGTGCTGCTTACAGCTAGGGGCACACCTGTATGGGACACCTCTTCTGTATACTGCATTCTGTGGCTATTGGCATACAGTGCTGGGGATCATATTGTACTCATTCCCAACAGCAGGAATAAGACCTGTGAGGTACCTGTGGGTGATGGTGGGGTGAGCTGGGTGAATGTGTGCTATGGACACTACTTGCATTTGACCCACAGATATACATGGGGCATTCCACTTATGCTGGCTTGTGCAGGGACATCAGCAGTTTCTCAATACTTCATACCTGTGACCTTTGTGGTCTGCCAGTGTTTGGCCAGACAACATCGGTATTCCATACTACAAACCCAACTAATGTACTGCTAACCTGTATGTACAATTCCAAAGGTGTGTCCATTTGACAGTAACATATTATACAGTGTCTGTCTGGGGTACTTCTACCTGTGTACTGTTTGTATGTCTGGGCCCACATTCATGCCATGTCCATCTTTCAGATGGTGACAGATATTACATCCAAACATTTACTATAGCTTATTGTTGGAATGTGTTTTGCTGGGATGCATTGTGTTTGACATTGCAGTTGTGAGAACTTGGCCCTGTCATCAGCAGTACTGGCCAATGGCCACCAGGACAAACCTCACCATGCCTACATGCTGACCACTCTCACACAATATACAACACACACCAACCTAACACACACAGCCCTGCATATTGTACACATGCTACAATCTATCCTGCTACTTTGGCCAGCTCAGGTTATCTGTGATTCACTGTTATTATACCTGTACATACATGTTACTACCTTTCTACATAGGATTGTGTAGGGGGGCACACCTGACAACTGTACACATTTGCTATGACTGAACTGGTATTTCACGTACTCCATTTCTTTCTGTATTCTGACCTATCATGCAGACTAGAGGCATATCAGTGTACTACAGTTCTTAGGTTTGATTGACCTACATTTCAGTTTCAGACATCTTACCCTTCAGAACTAAAATTCCACTGCCTGATCTATTGTAGCCTGTCTGTATAGGTCTGGAGGGGGTCTGTTCTCCATACCCATCAATCAGAGGCCGTAGCACAGCCTTTGTTTGTGTTTGTCTATGCCTGTCCTGCTGGCTGAGACTGTTGTTGGGTATGTGAGCCTCCCTGACTGGCATATGTGCGCCTTATGGACATACATTTGGCCCACCACATTTCCTGCAGTGAGTTTTGTCACCTTGTCTAGTACTGGCTATTATGATGACACCAGTATTTGTTACAGATTTCATGCTGCCACTATAGGTGTCTGCTATCTGCTGGCATCCCATTCAGCCACCTGATTCCCTTGCATGCTCACATCCATACGGTAGAGACAAATAACAAAACATACTACTCCATTCAGCAATTGATAGGTAAAGTGACTAACTTTGTGGCTGTGCCAGTATTGAGGATGGTGCTGAAGGGCTAACTATGTCAGATGCACATAGTACACTTCCTATACATGATTAAGCACAGGTAGTGTCATGTTTGGCATCCCTTTTACTGTATGTGCGAGTCAAAGAGAGGTGTCATTCCATGGGTTGCTACTGTGTCAGTATATGTGCTATGTGTTGCCTCTTTGCCAAGGCCTGGGCATACCGGGCATGCCTCCTTCTGCCTACTGGGGCAGGGTCAGGTTGTTCCTCCTCTGAGTCACTCTGTGTCTGTGCAGGTCTTAGCAATGGTGGGGGGCTGTGTGGCCCTGCCCCATGCTGTTCTTGCTGCAGCTGTTTCCAAAGGATCATATTATGTAGCATGGCACAAACGATGATAATTTGGGTACATGCAGCTGGTGAGTACTGCAAGGCTCCATCAGATATGTCCAGGCACCGGAACTGTGACTTGAGCATCCCAAACACATGCTCTATTATGATTCTAGTTAGTGCGTGTGCCTCATTAGGGAGTTCTTGTTCGGGTGTGTATGCATTTCTGATGGGTGTCATCAGCCATGGCTCCAGTGCGTAACCAGCATCCCCCCACTAGGTGACCATAAGGGATGTCCCCATTGGCAAATCTCTGGTACAGCTGCATCATATGTCAGATGTGGGAGTCATGATATCTTCCAGGACAGCCAGCATACACATTCATTATAATGCCCTGGGCATCACACACAACCTGGCAGTTGATGGAGGTGAAGTCCTTGCGGTTGATGTAGACCCTACTCCACTCATCGGGTGGTGTTTGATGTATATATGCATGCAAAAACTGCTTTCAAACAAGTCAGACCAAAAAGTACACAATGAGGAACCTTGTTTGCAGACAGAAACGCCTCCGAGTCAAAAAGCTTCTTAACGCTTTTATTTTGAACAAACCAAAAGAGCGTTTTCGCCACAGACCACTGCAGCTTCTTCAGAGAAACAAGTTAGACAAAAAACACTCACTTTAAAAATACTACATCAGGAAATGACATATTCCTGTTTCCTGTTACCGAACAGTTGTATTTAAAAACACATACAAAGTGCTAAAAAGTTAAAGGCATCCCACATTTAGAATCATTTTTAAAAGTAGCACACAATAATAAGAGATGGATTCAATTATATGAAAAAAGATCTCAGCGACTTAACAATAATATAGATGACAAAAAACAGATGTCATTACTATTTACAATAAACTACTATACAATAGAATTCCAGACCTCGGTGGCTGGCTTCTGGACACTACTAACTTGCTTTTCACCGAGCAAGGAATAAATACAGGTACTGTCGTAAATAATGATGGCTTATGCTTATCAGAAAAGCTTAAGATTTTTGACTCTAAATTATTAAAATTAAAAAAACTGCAGCTTGAGTCTGCTTACTTCAAGCAATGCATTAATGAAAATATTGTACCAAAAGGCTTGCGGAACAATTTTACGCCTTCTGGTTTAATTTCAGACCATGACTTCTTGATTGACCTGGAGGCTCTTTTTCAAAAACATGGTGCTGAGTTAATGAATGTTATTATTAAGCACTATGGTGCAAATGTTGATGTTGTATTAAAAGAAATTAATGATTTAGACAATGAAATCAAGCAACATTTAGATTTTAATAGATACCAGTTTGATTACGGACGGATTTTGTCCAGTATTGATACTCTGCTACTTAAACTAAAGGGAAACAAGAGTAAAAAATTGAGTAGGGACAGAGAGGCTTATGGTAAAATGCTGCTTACCCTAACCTTAAAGGGACCAGACATGTTCGTATAAGTAGTAATAATGAATATCCGGTCCAAACACTAGGTGAGGATGAGGATGGGGTAGAAGACCTTGATGAAGAAGACTCTGGGAATGTTCATGCCACCCCAACACCTAGAAGGAGTAACAGAATTAAGGGCTTTGCTAAAGATAAGGGAAGCCACGAGAGAAGTGACAAAGGTTACAATGACAACAGGGGGCACAACACTTATAATGCAGGGAATAGTAACAACAAAAATTTTTTAGGGCAACGCAGCAAGAAGTCTCACAGGAACAGAACGAATAACAAACTTGCCCCTGCTTGACCCCATACCTAACTTCTTGGTGGCAGATTGTTCTAGTATAGTTGACGCTGATGCCTCTAGCTCACCTTCTTATGGTGGGCCCCCTGTCATTCTCACTAACACGAATGGCGACTTTACCATTTACAATTTTTCTGATATTATTTTGGACCAACAATTGATAGAATTGTTAGCTTTTGGTAACACTTTTGTTCCAACTTCCTATGGGAATGTTGCTAAAGAAATTATTGAACTAAAGTGTTTTGTAAGAAAAATGAATCTTAAGTTACTGTTCAATCATGAAACAGAGGCTGTGAATCATGGTGAAGTAAACGCCATCCCCAATGTAGGATTTCCAAAACTGTCCAGTGTTTTTAATCCTCCATTACATTCTACGTTGGAATTGTTTGAGAACATGTGTGAATTTGATTTTAGATTTTTGGGTAACAAATATAATGAATATAATAGGTCTACAACTCCCAATATTTCTAAAGAACAACGCTTATTACTGGACGAACTTAGTCAGTTACCTATACGGGTGTTAAAACCGGACAAGGGAGGAGGCTTGGTGATTTTTCATAATGTCACCTATAATGAGAAAATGACTTCCCTCCTTGATAGTGATGCCTACACAAAAGCTTCAAGAAATGAAGTTAATGGTACCACACAAAGGATCAGGGGATATTTTAGGGATCTTTTCTTAACGGGGAAAATTGATATCAAGACATATAATTATATTGACATCATATCTTCCAAGATCCCCGTTATGTTTGGGATCCCTAAAATCCATAAAAGTGTTATTGACCCCCCTATGAGAGCCCTAATTGACAGTAGATCCTCTATTACTTACCCATGTTCCAAACTAATCACACACATCTTGGACAAATACGTTAAGTACATTCCAAGTGTGTGTAAGGACTCATGGACATTTTTGGACAACATAAACAAACTGCCATTCAATGAAGATGACAACTTGTTAACTATTGATGTCATTGACCTCTATACGTGCATACCGCACGTAGAGGCGGTTGAATGGACAGGGTCAATGTTACAAAATTTTGGGGCGTCCAGATTGGAGGTTGAACTGGTTATGGAATTACTTGAAATAGTACTAACCAGTAACTACTTCCTATTTGACGGTGACTTCTATTTACAGAAACGGGGGGTGGCGATGGGCTCCCCATGTGGAGCAGGTGTGGCAAACTATGTAATGGGGTACTGGGAAGCAAACATCTTGGCTGATCTCCCTGGTATTATGGCCCCTGTTACCTTCTACACCCGCTACCTTGACGACATGTTCCTCCTGTTCAGGGGGTCAGAATTGGAAGCGAAAAACTTAGTGGATAATATCAGTAATTCCACTGAGTTCCTGAAGTTCACTTTTAAATTTTCTACCACCGAGCTGGATTATTTAGATGTCAAACTTACGAAGGATATTTGTCATCAGTGCTTCAGGTCCACCGTCTTTAGGAAAGCCACATACTGCAATTCTTTCCTGCACTTCACCAGCTTTCACCCTCACAAACAGAAAAGATCTATAGTGAAGGGACAGCTGGTGAGGGCAGGAAGAATGTGCAGCACCCTTGTGGATTTTGTTAAGGAATGTTCATTTCTGAAGGAAATGTTCACTAACCGTGGCTATCCTGAGAAAATGGTTTGTGAACTTATTGAGGAAGTTACTCTTAAAAGAACTAGAGGCTTCTACACCTTTATTGACTAAACAAAGGTCTCCTCCAGTGTAGTTAGTAGTTTCACAGATGAGGTGCCTATAAGTGGTCTAATAGGTAGCAATGTTGACCGCAGAGAATCAAACACAGATTTATCTTTGAGCTTCGTCACTACTTTTAGTACTAATTCAGAAGCAATTCTGGACATCATCCGTAAGAATTGGAGGTTGATATCCTCAAACCCATCACTAGCAGGAAAATTGGGAGACGAACCCAGATTTATTTTTAAACGATCTAAAAATTTGAAGGAACTATTACAAAGGGATATCCAACAGCATAGTTTTTATACAAGGAAAGGAATGTCCAGATGTGGATTCTGTAACTTCTGTAACAATGTCCGAACAGGGGAGACATTCCTTGTTAGGGACAGGAAGTTTGTCATCAAGCATGCACTTAATTGTGAGAGCAAATCAGTTATATACATTGCTATGTGCAACTGCTGCTCTGGGTTCTACATCGGAAAAACTGACAGGAGACTGCGAGATAGGATGTATGAGCACTTGTATGCAATTAGGACATGTAAAGATGACAACGCACTGGCCAAACATATTGCATTGTTCCCAGGACATAGTTTTAGCTTTATGGCTATAGACCATGTACCCTTAAAAATCAGAGGGGCCCTGTATCTTTAATACTAGAAAATTGTGAGCTGGATTGGCAGTTGCTTGGACGCTTTCTGTCTCCCTGGCCTTAACACTAACTGCAACATTGCCCCAGTTCTTAAATTAAAAGTTATTTTAGGTAAAACCTACTGTTACTATATAGTTTTCTCTGACTTTAGGTCTGACCGTATATCAGGCAACACATATTGGATGACTTGGCAGTCTTGTTTGTTTTCAGCACCTTGCACTAACACATTGGGTCTAGCTAGTTGACTTGACCGTCTACTATTCAGGGCTTGCTTAACCTAACAGTCAGGTTTATAACCTAGTCTTAGTGGTCTTAGTAGGAAGACACAATGGATTCTCACGTGCTGAATCTTTTAGGTCACACGTGTTTTCCGTGAGGGCAAAGGATACTTTTCCTTTCCTTTCTTTCCCTTCCCCCCCACTTCTGGGTTTTTCCTTAGTCCTGCATGGTTACAGCACAAACAGAATGTTTAATAAACTAAGCCTGAGCAAATATGAGCAGTATTTATCCCTTATACACACCTCATACAAGGCAAATTTGTTTTTAATGTTTTAAGTGAGTTTCAGAGTATACTTTTTGATAGATCTACTTACATATTTTGTATAGTAGTTTATTGTAAATAGTAATGACATCTGTTTTTTGTCATCTATATTATTGTTAAGTCGCTGAGATCTTTTTTCATATAATTGAATCCATCTCTTATTATTGTGTGCTACTTTTAAAAATGATTCTAAATGTGGGATGCCTTTAACTTTTTAGCACTTTGTATGTGTTTTTAAATACAACTGTTCGGTAACAGGAAACAGGAATATGTCATTTCCTGATGTAGTATTTTTAAAGTGAGTGTTTTTTGTCTAACTTGTTTCTCTGAAGAAGCTGCAGTGGTCTGTGGCGAAAACGCTCTTTTGGTTTGTTCAAAATAAAAGCGTTAAGAAGCTTTTTGACTCGGAGGCGTTTCTGTCTGCAAACAAGGTTCCTCATTGGGTATATATGCATGCAGTCTATAGCACCCACTACCTCAGGGTATTCTGCTATTTGGTGGAAGAAATGTACATTGCTAGTCAACGCCTCACAGCTGTTGTGAAAATATACGTGCTCACCGGCATGTGCTGACATGGCATCCTGGAACTGGTGGAGTACCCTGGATGCTGATGCCTGTGAGATTCCCATGATATCCCCAGTTGGCCTTTGGAATGTACCCGTGGCTAGTATTCTTAGGCCTACACATACCTTTGTATCCACTGAGATGGGTTCCCCTCTGTTGGTTCTGTGTGTGAGTCATGGCCGGCACAGCTCAACAATTTGCTGAAGAATGTCCCTGTCCACCCTATAGCACTCCAGTATCTCCAGCTCATGTAGCCCCTGGTAGGTTATCCTGGGTCTGTACACTCTTCTTCTTCATCTCACTGTGGGTTGGTCATCAGCATTCACATTCTCACCACCCTCATCCTCTTGCACATATTGATGTATGAGAGCGACAGCAGCCCCTAACATTTTGTTAGTTTTGTTAGGTAAAGTTTCCCTGTCTGTGTACACTGCTGGTGTAGAGTTTGTGGGAAAAACCAGACTGGAAGATGTTTGCATAGTTTATAGTAGTGTGCTAGGCTGTTCCATGTGTAATTGGCTGATTCTGATACATTTCACCTGCCAGCTATGCTAGATCTCTGTGATTGCCTTCCTACTGCTGTTTTCCCTTCCCATTGCCTTCCCGTTTAAGCCCCGAGACACGGCATGCATACTAGTGCTCAGAAGTGAATAGAGCTCCTATTTCCTGTTTTATTATTTGTTGTTGTTTAAAACCCGATGCGTGGTGTGCACACCCATTTAGTCCATGTAAACACTGCTAGGCAGCCTCAGACACACACCCTTCCTTAGCTGTGCTTAGCTAAGGGCAAACACGGGCCACAGAGCTCCAATAAGCTTACAGCATGCATGACAAACCCCTTATGTGGTCATCCACCTCTTAGACTTATACAATGGTATTGCTGCATCTGTGATTCAATATCCGTCCCCTCATTTGCATAAAACAGAATGCTAATTCTGAGCTACCACACTCACACTGAGCCTTCCCCCTTAGCAACCAATATTCCATGGTATTGTCTTATGCATGCCATTGACTATTTTGGTAAAATGCTGATTTGGGTTTCAAAGCTTATTTCCAACTTTTTTCTTATTTTCTGTCCAATCCCATTTGCGCAGCACTACCCTATGCTTAAATGGCCGAGATCAGCCAAAAAAAAAATAAACTTGTTTTTTATAAAATTGCAACTATTTTTCATGCCAGTAGCAATATATTTGGCTATTGGCATGCCTCCTACATTGAATACATGCTTTCTTTCGAGCTGTCATGCCTCCAATTTGTAATTTGCAGAAA
This sequence comes from Protopterus annectens, assembly GCF_019279795.1. Lineage (NCBI taxonomy): Eukaryota > Metazoa > Chordata > Ceratodontiformes > Protopteridae > Protopterus > Protopterus annectens. Next base: position 1,358,136,507 of record NC_056739.1, read on the forward strand.
TGTATTTGGTTAGTAACTAAATACATTTATGCAGGTTACACTATTCCTACATAGACACCTGCCTGCTTCCTGGATTACTAATTCACCTCATGTGTTTGGGATGCTCAAGTCACAGTTCTGCTGCCTAGACATATCCAATGGAGCCTTGCAGTACTCTCCATCTATATGTACACAAATGTTCATAGTATGTGCCATGCTACACAATACGATCCTGTGGAAACAGCTGCAACAGGAACAGCACAGGGCATGGCCACACAGCCCCCCACCATTGCCAAGGCCATCACAGGCACAGAGGGTCTCATAGGAGGAACTACCTGAACCTGCCCATGCAGGCAGAAGAGACATGCCTAGTATGCCCAGGCCTTGCCAAAGAGGCAACGCATAGCACATACACTGACATGGTAAGGACCCAGGGAATGATACCTCTCTCTGATTCGCACATACAGTAAAAGGGATGCCAAACGTGACACTACCTGTGCTTTACCATGTATAGGGAGTGTACTATGTGTATCCAACATAGTCAGCCCCCCAGCACCATCCTCAATACTGGCACAGCCACAAGGTAAGTCACTGAATGACGTAGTATGTCCTGATAGTTGTATCTATGGTATGGAGATGAGCATGCAAGGGAATTGGGTGGCTGAATGGGATGTCAGCAGATAGTGGACACCTATATGGGCAGCATGAAATCCATAACAAATACTGGTGTCAACATACTAGGCAGTAATAGGAAAGGTGACAAATCCCACTGCAGTACATGTGGTGCCCCAAATGTGTGTCCATAGGACACACACACATGCATGTCAATGAGGCACACATACCCACCACCAGCCTCAGCCAGCAGGACATGTGTAAATGGCCATAACGAATGGCTGGGCTAAGGCCTCCAATTGATGGCAATGGTTAACAACCCCCATCCAGACCTACCCAGACATACTGCAACAGGTCTGGCAGTTGTATGTTAGTTCTGAAGGGTAAGAAGTCTGAAACTGAAATGTAGGTCAATAAAACCTAAGATCTGTAATCTACTGATATGCCTCCAGTTTGCATGATAGGTCAGAATACAAAACGAAATGGAAGCCAACAAAGTACCTGAAATACCAGTACAGTCAAAGCAAATGTTTAAAGTCATCAGGCATGCCCCCCCCCCACAATCCTATGTAGAAATGCAGTAACATGTAAGTGTGAGGTGTAATATTAGATCACAGATTACCCAAGCTGGCCAATCTGCAGGATAAATTGTTGCATGCATACAATATGCAGGGGTCCATGTGTTAGGTTGTTGTGTGTTCAATATTGCCTGGAAGTGCTCAGCATGTACGCATGGAGGGTTGTGTCTCGGTGGCCTATGGGCAGTACTGTGGATGACAGGGCCATGTTCTGACAACTACAGTGCCAACCACAATGCTTCTCAGCAATACCCATGTCAGCAGTCGTCCATACTCACTGTCCAGATGTCAATATCTGTCACCGTTTGAAAGATGGACATGCCATGAATGTGGGCCCAGGCATACACACAGTACACAAGTGGAAGTACTCTAGACAGAGTACATAAAATGTAGCTGTCAACTGCACACAACTTTGGAATTCTACATACGGGTTAGCAGCACATTAATTGTCTGTATAGTATGGAATACTGATGTAGTCTGGCCAATCAATGGCAGACCGCAAAAAGCACAGTTATGAAGTAATGAGAGACTGCCTATGTCCCCGCACAAGGCAGCATAAGAGGAACGTCCCAGGTATATCTGTGAGTCAGCTGCAAGTAGCTTCCATATCACACATGCAGTCAGCTCACCCCACCATTACCCACAGGTTTATCACAGGTCATATCCTTGTTGTTGGGAATGTGTACAGTATCACCCCACTTCTGTATGGGAATACTCACAGAATGCAGCATCCTGAAGAGGTGTCCCATGTAGGTATGTCCCTAACTGTAAGCAGCACCTTGCCTGCATCCAGACCAATGGATTAATATGGACAGGAACTATTGCCATTAACATCTCACACACTTACCCTGTCACCCCAGGGAAATCCACTGGTTTGCAGCCTTTGAATGTAGGAGCGACAGAATGCACTGGCCTGCTACAGATGGCCTGCATCATTACGAAATGGCCTACAGTCCTCTGTCAAAGGCCTTTGCCTCACCCATAGTGCCAATGTATGGTATCTCATGGAGTCCCAACTAACAACATAACACAGTCAACAGAACACAAATGCAAGGCAATGTTGACAAATCCCAGTAGCATGCCCACCATGTCCTACTGCATGAACTGTGGACCAACCCCTAAATACTGCTGGGATAAAGGGCCAACTATAGGGATACTTCTCAGATATCACTCGCGTAATGTTAGGAAGAGGATAGAATAGCAGAGTGGGGAGGTGTAGAAGTATGGATGCCATGGAGTGTGTGAAGTCTGAAACTCTGATGTGTGCCCATATTACCCTTGCCTGCAAATCAAGTAATGGGTGGCTACAAACCTGCTTGTAAACCACAATGTGAAGGGGAACTGACCAGATATATGAGCCCTGCCTCTAGGCAACCTAGGTGAATCTGTACAGCTGAGAGGTATGGCCACAGTAGGATATGGCCATTCTGTTACGTTGATATATGTACACGAAGGGGATCCTCAGCCACCATAATACCAAGGTGGTAGACCATTTACACAGACTCATCAGCAAGTGTCTGCAGCTACCCCTCCAGAATGGCATGAGTGTGCATGAATATTTAGGCTGCAGACCACAATATTGGGCACAGCTTCATTCATCTTGTACTTCCCAGGAAATAACTGTGAGCAAATAAGTATATCTGTCAGTAGTTGATGACATAATACATCACAGTATAAAACAGTACATATGTCTGAATATCTCTGCTAAAACCAACCATGTAACACAAGCAGCACAGACAGCAATAGTTACAGTATCCCACTGTCGCTCATGGTGACTCCATATTGTCAACCTATCTACATATATCCTGCAGAAACAGGTTGCTAGCTGTAGGTGTAGAACACCAAACCCTGGACAGGAGTACAACCCTACCTGGAATGGATTCACATACTCAATCCAGAAGGTCATACTTGGCATGCTCCTACACTTAGATAAATGAAGCACATGTCTGACAACACAGTGAACTATACATATTTGTCATTCACAGATGTCTGTGTACACATTCCACATTGTACACCATTCATGCTTTGCACACACACTGGATAGGAATACTCACACATATCCAAGGCCAACACACTATAATATGTCAAACATACACACACACACAGATGTGGAGAAGAGAGAGTGACAGTCAGTGACAGACAGATTTCCATTATGAGACTGGTCCCACCCACCACACATCCAATTGGCTGGCATCACATGATGTGCTGATGTCAGTCACTATAGACATTCCTTTTGGTAGCCCTCAGCCCTGTAGTGTCTGTGGTGCTTTTGATAACCATGTAACATGATAGTACAAATCAGTATTCATCTAGCATTTGTATAACCAGTCCTGTCAAATGTAAAGTTGTGTGTGACTGAGTGTGTGTGTGTTTCCAGAGGAATGCTTTATGGCCCATTCACACACACTGCACTTCCCATTGCTCATTTTAGCACTTTTGCTGATGTCAGTCACCTTAAAATAACCCTCTGGCCAGGTCTCAGCCCGATAAGCTATGGGGCACTTGCGATATGTGTGTAATACTGTAGTGTGGAAAACTAGTTAGGTAGGAGTTCTAATCCCAGACATGGCAACTGTGAAACTGTGTGTGTGTGTGTGTGTGTGTGTGTGTGTGTGTGTGTGTGTGTGTGTGTGTGTGTGTGTTTGTGTGGAGATGAATGATTTTGAGGCCATTCACACTCACTACACCTCCCATATCCCTACTTTAGCATGCCTGCTGATGTCAGTCACCTTGAAATAACCTTTTGGCCAAATGCTAGCCCTATAAGCTCTGTGAAACTTGTGATAACTGTGTAATACTCTAATGTAGCATATAGTAAGGTAGGAGTTCTAATCCCAAACATGGCAGCTGTGTGTGTTTGTGTCTTTGATGATACCTGATTTTATGGATATTGACACTTACTACTCTCCCCTTACCCCTTTTTTAACACTGCTGCTAATGTTATTCACCTTCAAAGATACCTTTGGACAGCTCTTCAACATATAAACTCTGTGGCGCATGTGATAACTGTGTAATACTATAGTGTAGCATACTAGTTAAGTAAGAGTTTTAATCCCAGATATGGCATTTGTGAAACTGTGTGTGTTTGTGTGAAAGAGTGTGTGTGTGTCTTTGATGATACCTGGTTTTATGGACATTCACACTTACTATTCTACCCTTACCCCTCCTTTAGCACTGCTGCTGATGTTAGTCTCCTTCAAAGATACCTTTGGACAGTTCTCCAACATATAAGCTTGGTGGAGCTTGCAATAACTGTAATACTGTAGTGTAGAGTACTAGTATGGTAGGAGTTCTAATCCCAGACATGGCAACTACGAAGCTGTGTGTGTTTGTGTAAGAGAGTGTGTGTGTGTCTTTAATGATACCTGATTTTATGGACATTCACACTTACTACTCCCTCCTTACCCCTCCTTTAGTACTGCTGCTGATGTTACTCACCTTCAGAGATACCTTGGCACAGCTCTATACATGTAAGCTCCATGGTGTGTGCCATAAATACGGAACAATTTAGTAGCAATAACTACATAGGCATGGGTTTGAAACACATCCATGGCATGTATTTGTGTGTGCACATATGTATGTCTGTACCGCAAAGATTTTGACCCCATTTACACCCAGTACACATCTCAGTACCTGACTTTAGCAGTCCTGAAGATATCATCCACCTTAGAAGTACCTGTTGCCAAATGCAAACCATGTAAGGTCAGTGGTGCATGTGATAAATGTGTAACATAATGGTCTGAAAAGATTGTTAGCTAGAGGTTTGAACCTCACCCCTAGCAAATGTAAATGTGTGTGCAGAGTAAAATTATTTTTGGAATCTCTCACCCACTGCATCACCCAATGCCAGTATTTACAAGGGCTGGTGATGTTTCTCACCTTACCATTACATTGGGACAATATCTATCCTATAAGCTCTGTGGCATGTGCAATAAATGTGGTAACTGTAGTAGCAATACATAACTAGGTAGGAGGTTGAATCTCAGTACTGGAAAGTGTGTGTCTGTGTGTTTGTTATCAGTATCCTGTGTGGGGATTGCTGTGATTGTGTAATAACAGGATCAATTGTGGGGTGGGTTTTGCTAAATTATTATGCTGAGGACCTAGTATATGTCACAATGCCCCCATTACAAGGCCAACAGATTTCAAACACCAGAGGTTGGTGTAGACAATCCACAGCCCTACATGTGACAATATGGGTTAGTGAACAATATAGGCAACCCTTCTATTACTCAGAGAACACTCTACACGCATGTATCATACTCAAACATACTTGGCTAGGCAACAACCATTATATTGGTAGTTACCTGTATATTGCCTCACAGATAGTAACCACGGTGTGATAGCAGTGGACTACATGCCTGTTGACCACAACAGTGCCACTGACATCAGAAAGTACTTTGATGTGTTACATATCCTGACTGTGTGTTATCCAGCAAGTAAAAGGACATGGCACCCTGCTACATCCCCCCAGTTTCCAAATAAATGTGTACAGTGGCCATTTTGCCATGTTCCCCACTGGACGCCTGCAACAACTGTAGAGTCTGCAAACATACCCCACAAAGGGAATACCATGCCTTATGCACATGGCCTGTATGGACAGATGCCACTAACTCCACTGAATACTCATATCATACTGTCAATGTAGATGCAATCACAACCTCAGTGACATAGGCAGGTATCACCAAATGAGGTCAGGAATGCTACATCAGAAGATAACACTCTGTCCACACAGCATGCCCCAGAGACCTCAAGTACACTTGCACATGTCCAAGAACATGAATGTGGAACATGTGCACAACCCAGACACTGTCCATGTTATCAAATATAGATCACATATATGGGAAGCAGTGCACATCACTGGCCACTCACAATAGAAACTCAGATGAGTGGATGGTGAATACAATACCCAGCCCTGGGGACCACTCCAGGGACTGCACCCCTGAGTCACACTGGAGACTATTGTCACGTGACCTGATGCCAAGGTATTCCCTTTGTCAAGCCTTGTACAGCCTTCAGACCCATTCACCTACTACACACCTGTGAAGCAATGAACGTATGCATCTCAGTGCTGGCAAGTGTGTGTGTGTGTGTGTGTGTGTGTGTGTGTGTGTGTGTGTGTGTGTGTGTGTGTGTGTGTGTGTGTGCCTGTGTGTCTGTGTGCCTGTGTGGAGATGAATGATTGTAAGGCCATTCACACTCACTACACCTCCCATTGCCCTACTTTAGCATGCCTGCTGATGTTAGTCACCTTGAAATAACCCTTTGGCCAAGATTTAGCCCAATATGCTCTGTGGCACTTGCGATAACTGTGTAATACTGCAGTGTAGCAAACTAGTTTGGTAGAACTTCTAATCCTGGGCCTGGCAACTGTGATAATGTGTGTGTTTGTGAGAGAGAGTGTGTGTGTGTGTGTGTCTTTGTTGACACCTGATTTTGTGGACATTCACACTTACTACACTTCCCTTACCCCTCCTTTAGCACTGTTGCTGATGTCACTCACTTTCAAAGATACCTTTGGACAGCTCTCTAACATGTAAGCTGCGTGGCGAGCACAATAACTGTGTAACACTGTAACAGCAATACATAGCCAGGTAGGGGTTTGAAACACAGTACAGGTAAGTGTGTTTGCATATTATTAATATCCTGTGTGGGAGTTGGGGTGATTGTGTAACGATAGGATCCATTGTAGTGGGGGTTTTGCTACATTATTATATTGAGGACCAATATGTCCCTATGCCCACATTACAAGGCCAACAGTTGTCAAACACTGTAGAGGTTGTTGTAGACAATCCACAGCCATAAATGTCTTCTGCCATGTGCAATTACTATGTGACAGTATGGATTAGTAAACAATATAGGCAACCGTTATAATACCCAGAGACCAGTCTCCACCCACAGATCATACACAAACATGCTTGGCTCTTTCTCTCATCCTTTCTTACTTTCTCTCTGTCTCTCTCTTCCCCTCTCTCTGGTAGATGTGGAAAAATACATCTGTTTTGCATATGCAGCAGTGTGACTTTTGTAGGTAAAGCACGTGATCAGCTGATGGCCTGTGCATGAATTGGAGTCCCCCACTTGCTAATTGCATGTGGAACAGCTGTGGTATAATTCCTATAGCCAATTGCATGGAAGCACACTCCTATAATTAAGCACTTGATGTCAGTGTTGGCCCTTTTCCTTCACTGTGAGCAAGACTTCATGTGGGTGTCTGACAAACAGCACCACAGAGGGTAGTTGGAAATACCTCTTACAACAAACACTTTAGAGACAGGCCAACAAACTGGAGGGGGATGCTCCAGACATGGGGACAGAATGTAAGTATTGCTGTTCTACATTTAAAGTAATGTTCGTTTAACAGGGTTTGCGTGGCTATGCCTGTTCTGCATGATTTAAAGTCTGTTATGACAGTATTATGTGGTTGAGGAAACTCTCACCTGTAGGGCTATCTGCAGACTGGCCAGATTTTGGAGTCTTAGATGTGGTGTGTTTCTCACACATTTTCTGTCTTTAGAAATGCAGTAGCATACTCTGATGATTGCAGTCAGTACATGGTGACATCCATGTGTGTTACTGACTTCACATCCCTCAGAAGAGATATGTCACAACAAATCCTTTTTCACCAGGAATTTTCTCAGTTTATCACAGAAATATGTCAATATTGGCCCTGTGTTTGTGACTCTATCCCCCAAGTCTGTCACCCTTTGTCTGTATGTCATGCAGTAAGAGGTGCATATGTACAGTATATCATTATTTACTGACATCATCCTGATATCAAGCCAGTGATATATTAGACTGCCATAAATGTTATGTATAGGAGGCCATATATTTGAGGTCAAAACCTGGACATTCTGTTGTAGTCTGTACAGTAGAGAGGTCTGTGTACTTTTGGCGATTGTTGATAAAGTCTCAGTATTGTGTAGCAGTGTATTGTGAATATGTTATCTGGCCTGTGTACAGACTGGGGTAGATGTCAGTGCTCTTGGTCCTGTTCTATCGGACGTAGCATGCTGCTCCAGTATCTGGTACCCTATCAGTGTATATGTTTGTAGGACCAGACTGAGGCATGTCCCATACCACAGTCAGGCATCAGACTACACTGTGAATTGGGCCAGTATATGTAGGGTTAGTGCAGGAGTGGCAAATATGAGGATGGTTTTGTTCACACAGTCCATATACTGTACTATTGATTAGGCTTACCATAATGTGACTGTGACTGTGTTGAAATTGGTTGTGGGCATGCATTTTCACACTGATGTCTGTTACTCCATGCTGTTACATGCCTGTAGTGCCTGCTATATTTGCAATTACATGTGTATTCCCCCATAGGAAACTTGGGTTAGTGTTGTGGCAGTCTGCCTGTAGTTTAGACAGTGCTTGGTGACATGCGTAGCAGCTCAGTGTATTTACCTAGTGTGATGTTATGTCCAGATATTTTTCAGATGTACTGTTGCCTGGCCACCATATGTGTTGTGTATTTCTGAAAAAGCTGTGGGATGTTGTGAAGATGTATGTCACTAACTAGTGGGAAGTATGTGGGCTTGGGACCTCTGCTCTTCCAGTTAGTATGTGTTAGGACAGACAGGAGGGTGTGAATGCATCAACTGTGTGAGCTTATCTACTCCAGTAATAATGATATATCCCCATTTCATGGCTATAATCATCCCCTTTGTCAGGCTTGGTCCACATGTCTTGAACTAAGGAGTTCTGTGTATACCTCTGGACTGACCATATTTTTTCAGAGTGTCCATGTTTATTTGTCATATTTTTGCTGTATTCCACAGGATCATTACTGTGATTTGTGTGGTACTTCACTATGATGATTTTATGATGTCTGTCAGTAACTGATGGCATACATATCAGCTTCAGAAGAGCCTTCCTACACATCATGTCTGTTGACACAACCCCTGTTACTGCAGCAAAATTCTACATTTATAACTACAATACTTACATTGCATTCCCTTTCACTAAGAGGTTGAGAGTTATGGTGCTGGGATATGACTCCATTACGTTATGGGCATATGTTTTCTATATATACATAAATATATATATATATATATATATATATATATATATATATATATATGTGTGTGTGTGTGTGTGTGTGTGTGTGTGTGTGTGTGTGTACGTACATGTATATATATATATATATATATATATATATATATATATATATATATATATATATATATATATATATATATATATATATATATATATATATATATGTATATATTTATATATATATCTACATATGTATATATATATATATATATATATATATATATATATATATATATATATATATATCCATATCCTTATGTGTAAACATGAGTATTGTATATACCTTCTCAGATATATCACTCCATATTTATCTGATATGTGCATATTCACATATAAAAACATGACTGATTCAACACTATTTTCACTAACAAGTAGTAAGCAATTGTAGTAGTAAAAGCAGTTGCTCACTGCTATTCAGTATGTGTACTGAATGATATATTTGAAAAAGCAACAGACATGTTTACAGCTCAGATGGCTTAGTGGTTGTGCTGTGATTATAGTCTAGAGGGTCCTGGGTTCAAGACCTGCAAGGCTTGTTTATTTTGTTGCTAGGCAGAACAAGGACTGTTGGATACAGAGTGGTTAAGGCAAATTTGAGCAGCTTTAAGCGGGTTTGTGAGGGTTTGCGTGATGGTAAGTGGTGCTAACATACGCTTAAACGAAAAGGCGCTTACACCATGTAGGCTTCGCTTACTAGTGCACAAATCTGCTTAGCATTTAAATTTAAGCAATGCTTGCACCTGCTAATCAGAGCTCAGCCCTGGTAACCAGTAATCACATTCCAGTCTGATAAGATAGCAGGGTAATGACATCTTTAATAAGTGTATTTAATTCCATGTACATAGCATGCTTCTATGTGCTGTCATTACAGTAGCAAGGGGTGTGAGTATACTGTATGGGAAACCTGAGTATACATGGCTAGTACCACAATCTTTTCTTTTTGTGTGTGTTTCATACATGGGTAGTATCCCAAGTTCTATGCAGTCACACTTGCACATACTGTATCATTACATTACTAGTTTTAACAGTACTTTTCCAAGTAAGAGTATATTGCAGATTGTAGTACCAGAACAATACACCCCTGCATGCAAAGCTGGACTCTGAGTACTGACTATCGTGTTCTTGGTGTTTGAGCTGTATGTTTTTAAGTATCTCCTATTGGATATTGATTTGATATGTTGATATTAACTGTAGACTGCTATGTGTTTAGGACATCTCATTGAGGACTGCTGTCATGTAGTAATAGCATACCTATCAGTGTCAGACGTCTAGCTGTCAAAACTTTCATCCTAATGCATAACCTGTTGGCTATCTAATTTCTGTCTGTCCTCTGTACAGATGTGCAATTGTCAGGTATCCATCTTGGCTGTTTACAGGCAATCTCTGATTGGCTGACACTGACATGTGTGCCCAGCTGTGTTATGAAATCCACAGCTAGGAAACCCCATCCTGTATGCACCTCATGCCATGGATACCTCAACCAGACTATCACAGTCAACAGAACATGCTTGGATACAGGTTTCCAACCCAGACACTGGCCATGTTATACAATATATGTTGCATACATGTCAGTTGGAGCACCTCACTGGCCCTCTGCAAGAGAAAACCAGATGATTGGATGTTGACTTTAACTGTTACCCTGGGGATCACTCAAGTGGCATCGGTTGATAGATGGTCTGCTGACAAATGTCAGGTGGCATGATACCAGTGTACCCACATGTCCTACTCTTCTCATCCCTCTATGGACATTAGCCTGATACACACCTAGGAACACCTGCACCTATGGACCTCAGTAATGAAAAATGTGTCAGTGTGCATTACTGAGAATAACAGTGTGCGTGTGTTTGTAAACTTGTAGTTGAAAATACTCTGAGGGCCTTCTCATCCACTAAACCTCCCCCCATTACTATACTTAGAAATGGCTGCTGCTGTGATTAACATTAAATGTACCTTGTTACACTCTTCATCCTATGGGCTACCTGGAGCTTGCAGTACCAGCATAACACTGTTCTACAAATAGGTAGATAGGCATGGGTTACCCTATGAGTTCTAGCAAATGTGAGTATATGTGTATGTGTGTGCAATTGTGTGTGAGTGTGCATATTTGTAGGAGACAGCATTCTGAGGCCACATTCTGCATAATACAATAAACCTTGCCATACATGATAAGGGATGGTGATGTTGCTGACATTAGAAGAGCCATGACATACCCTCACCCTACTATCCCTGTGGCATGTGCAATAAATGCATATCCCTGTAGTAGCACTAATTAGATAGACAAGGGTTTGTATTGCAGTCCTGGTCAATGTGTAATTGTGGGTATGTCAGAGCATTATCTTGGGTTTCAGTGAGTACAATATCCAGTGTGAGGTGTGGGTGCTGGGTATACTGTCTTTACACCATGGTACCCCCCAGTACATGTCCCAAGGTCCACTGTATTAGGAACGCTGTCACCATCAACCATACAGGTAACTGATTACACTATCCAGCCCAAGGATGCATGTGCTGTGTGCAAAAACTCTGTAACAGTATGGACTCACTGATAAGGTAGTTAGCACTGCTAAACCCAGGTCTGTCAAATGAGTCTATGACTGTATGTATTTGTCAATGTGTATATGACAGTATGTCATACTATGTATTGTTCATTAAGACCTAGTACATCCCCATTATCATACTGTACAAGGCCTGGTGATGTTCTTCACATTACAGGAAAGTTGGGACACACCTCACCCTAAAAGGTCTGTGGTGTGTGCAATTAAGGCCAAACACATTAATAGCAATAAATATCTAGGTATGGGTTCTACTCTCAGTGTTGTCAAGTAAGTTTGTGTGCATGTGAAGGGATCTACTTCAGTTTGCAGAAAATATATGTCCCAGGAGATCATTTGTCCAAGAACTAACTGGCAAAAAGTAACATTTTAAAGCAATCATCTTGTGGAAATTCATTCCATCAAAACTACTAGTGGATGTGTAAATGCCCTCTTCCCCACTGTACAGATGTACAGCGATACTGGAGTTGGTATATATAGTTGGGTGTGGTTGTTGTGGTCACAGCCATCCACATCAGAGTTATTGTTGTGCATATCCCCCCACTTAGTATGCTGTTATACTGTACAGTTTATGTTAACAGGTTAAGTAGCTGTTAATCACACTATGTGTGGTTCTATGCCACCCTACACCCTCCAAAGTGGGGGGGCTGTGCCACCCACAACAGCACACCTATGTTTGCCAACTCCAGAATTGCACTACACTGGGGAAGAGGACATATACCCTGCCAGTACCATTGTTAATGACATTAAACTGGCGTACTGATTATTTACTGATGTGGTGTTTTGGCAATTTGGTCTTCGTGAAATTACATAGGCCAAAATCAGGTCACTGCAAAATTAAGTACATCCATGTGAACAGTATTCTCTGTGTATTGCATCAACACCAAAGCCTCTGTGTGTGTGTTATTCACAAACATTTGGTGTCTGCCACCCAGTACACTTACCATTGTCCACTGTAGAAGAGCTGCTTACATCAGCCACCATGTACTCACCTGTATACACCCCTCAGACCTATCAGCCATGTGGCAGATGCAGTAACTGTTATACAGACCTGTTACTTGTGTTCAGCTGTACCCAGGATATGACACAGTCAATGTGTCACCACAGTGCCACACCCCTTGTAGGAAAGGACAGCAGACCAACATCCTGCTGACACACAGAAACCTAGAACACAAACAAAATACATTATGGAGACCACAGTCAGTCAGTGTTAATAACAGCTATAATGCATCATGGCTGGACAGCTACACACCCTGATATGTAAGCATTAATCATTCCAGCTGAAAACACGTTAAACAGCATTAGATTGCTAAACCTTAGTACATTCACCCTGTGCATCAGAACCATATTAGAATGTCCCTTCCTCAATGGTATGAATGGCAGGAATATGGCACAGGTATCATCATATGCACAGGGTGTGTTGTGGGTTTGGCAGAGGCATAGGCCGAGCCGTTTGGTTGATATCATGTGTGTTTGGGTTAGGAGGCTCTTTATTAAATGGGCTGTGCAGACATGGTGTGTGTAGGTATGTTGGTGGCCTAGCTGTGTTGGTGATGTGTGCATGTATATATGCACACATTTCTGCCATGTGACTGCCCTATAGAGGAGTTTGTTGGACAGCTGCAGACCATACATGGCAGGATGTACAGTTCACCATGTCTGGCCATGGACACAGGAACTGTGCCTGCCAGGGGTTGCACGGGCACTACCAGGCAGAAGCTCAGGTGTGGAACTCTCCCCTGATGATGACAATTGTCCACTGGATCTGCTTCCCTGTTGGGACCAGTCAGGACCACGTGCACGTGGCCTGCTGTGTTGTGGTGTAGACAGCACCCCCCTGCAGTGCTGGTGCTGGTACTGCCACTACAGGAGTGGCCATGACTTGTTGCATCTCCATGTAGACCTCCACCTGTTGGTGCTGATGACCTATGTCCACATGGCCGATGCCCTGCCCCCACCACATGCTCTACAACAGACACCACACAATCGAGGATTCACACCATCTCACCCAACCATCTATCCATGACCTCTGCAACATAACGGTGAGCAGCTGCAAGATCACGGATGTTGTCATGTAGAGCAGGAAGAGTAGCCCTCTGGATCCTCAGACTATCTCTGGTGTAACGTTCCATACATGCCTGTGCCTTCATGATGGCCCAAAACATGCATCTGGTGACACCTGCTGTGGCACTTCTGCCAGGGGCATGATGGCCAGCTGCCCTCCTATGAACACCCCTGTACATCTGCCTGTGTGGTACCTCACTGGGCATCTGTCTGTGGCTGCTGTGTACAGACACACTTGCCATAGTCACCACACTTTCCTGTCCCATGCCACCACCCACCAACTGTCCCTCATCTATGGCCACTGGTGATGGGGAATGTATGGGCATTGTGACTGTGTGCGGGGATGGGTGGGTAGCAGTGGGATGCCAACCAATGGTACAGATTCAGCCCCTGACTACCCTGCCTGTGCCTCACTATGCATATCATCATTGTTAGAGTCGGTATGGACACTAACAGTTTGCCTGCAGGAGGGACCCTGACCCAACTCACTACCTGTGAGGGGCAGACAAGAAATGTAAATTAAGACCTGTATGTTATGGTTTACTTCTATCACATATACACATACACACACACACACACACACACACACACACACACACACACACACACACACACACACACACACACACACTCTTACAGGTGAGGTGGCACAAAGATATTATATGGACCTCTCATTACCCAGCTGTCAATTTACATGACATATGGCACTCAACAGCATGCACTGCAGCCATACTCAATCCTTGTTATCAACATTATACATCTCTGTGATGCATGAGCTGTGTTAGTAGGTGATACCCCTTCCCCTGGAACACACTGCACCCATGTACACAGTATTGCTGTGCACCTGTACAGCACCCTGGCATGTACTGTGCACCATACCTCACAAGTGTGCACACTATTGCTGAATGTGTATATGTGTGGCAGTTATGGTTGCTCTGTTGCTCACAGCCACTACCTGTTGGTCTGACACATACCTGGGATGATATGAGGACTGATGTCAGTAATTAATACTTGTCCTTGAATTTGTAGATCTCATCATCAGCAATGCATGTATGTGTAATAAAATCTGGTTACACTGACAGCCTTCAAAGCTTAATGTGGATATGAGGAGTGTATACACCCTTGTTGACATGCCAGCCTCCTCTGTGATATGCATTGGGGACACAATACTGCATTTGTTAACATTACACACAACTGATATGTGACATATGATCTGTGCAGTCCAATGCAGTATCAAACAAATGTGTTAGTCGTGCAGATGCTGAATGAGATGTGTACAATATGTGGTTTGCATAAATGTGCATACCCTTAACACAATGGTTTGTTGAAGCCCCTGTTAAGTGAACTACAGCAGTCACTATTCCTGCAAGGGGTATACTAGCATGGCTCATCTTCACTTGCCATTATTTGGTCACTCTGCCCTACAAATGTCCCCTAACTCTGCCAGATTGCGAGGTCAGCTCATGTGCACAGTCCTTGAAGGTCACACAGTGGCTTCACCATTGCTGTAGAATCAGGGTTATGTCTGGCACAATTCATAATGTTCACTGTGTTCAGATACAGCCATTCTTAGCAAGCTTTGGATTTATGCTTCAGTTCACTGTTGTGTTTCAAGCTGAAACCCCTCCCCATCCTCAGCCTTATTGCAGATGCTTGATAACTATGGGCCACACGAGTGTTAATTTGCAGTTTTCCAAATTCCAAACACAATGTCTACTGGCCTAGTTCCAGCTAATGAACAGCAAATCTAAAGGTGTACACTGGGACCAGCAAGTTAAATATTGGGGATGGTGGCCCTGAGGTGGAGTGAGGTGTTGCTTGTGCACCACATGTATCTTTATGAATTCTGTCTGTAGGTTTGAGCCTTGGTCTTACGACACCATTACACATTGCAACACATGCCTTTGGGAGACTTGATGTTATGCTTATGCTATCTGTAGAGAGTCCTGGATGATGTATCATGTGGGACAACTCTTCTGTCTGATTACCCTAACACATAGGCCACACTTATGCAGAATCCAGACAATTGTCAACACAGGTACTGCACAGGCAGTACTTGCTAGACATTCCTGCAAGTCCCTCAGTGTTTCTGCATGTTTCTGGGCAGCCTCCATGACCAGCTTGCAACATGTTTTGTCATTTGTTTTGGATGGGCATCTGTTTATTTTCTACATCAATGTTGTCCAATACTTCATACACACATACATGACTGTCTGCACTGTTTGCCATGGTATATGCAATGGTGAGGTAAGGCTACTTTTCCCACTCCTGAGTGCTAACTTTTGGATATGGGATCCATTTCATGGTTTGTAAGATGTGTCCAAGCCACGGCTGCCTCTGTTGCATGTGAGTGGGCAAATGTCATGGACATACTTCTTGGACAGCAGACCATTACTTGGTTTGACATTGAGGCCCTGTACTTGATGGAAGTTGTGTACTCAAGAAGAGTGAATGCTGTCAGCACATCACAAGCTGCTTCCACAATATGTTATTTGGAGTGTGTGTACACATATGCTTCCAGTGGCTATAAAGGTATGTATTCCCCATATTTGTTGTCCTAACATAGGATTCCATATTACACATTCATTGCTCATGTTATGATCACATTACAGGTTGTAAAAGGTGTGGAATGTGATATTGTGGTTTGCCGTTGTTTATATCAGGAACAGTTGCCATTGTAATAGTGGTGTATACACTGTTGTAGCCACTGTATAAGGGTAATGTTTTAGACATGTCCCTACTCTAGGCCATTTGTCCCCACCATTATGTTCATCTCTGTCCACACATCTTGCACTGACAGGTTTTTAAGTATACTGCAGGACTCTTACATACCCTTCAGATATGCCACCATGGTGACCACTGTGATGCAGTTGAATTAACACCAACAAAAAGTGAACATGTACAACATGCATTATGAGTAGGTGTGTTAAATGTGTGCATGGTAAATAGCATGGCCATAACATGGCCGGTGTATTTGCAAACCTGAACAAAATAACCCCATACTCACCATCTACAGGCTGCTGCCCCAGTAGTATACCAGAAGGACCTAAATAGTTGTGTGAGAGAAGTAATGCCAGTAGCCACACTTGTGGCATTGGTACAGGGTGGGAGCAGCATTTCAGTACATCAACAGTACAAACCCACAATACTAGAGATTATGCACATCTGTTCATTACTACACTCCAGCAACAGACTATCTTATCTGACATATGCATGTAGATACTTTATAGATGAAAATGAATAAGCAACAGTGGTCTAGTAATGTGCCCTGGGGCTTTACCTGCATGCTCCATGTCCATTGTATGGGTGGCACCCACCTCCACAATGCTGTCTTCAGCCTACTGGCTTGGATGGTGGGTGGGTGCCCCAGGGCTGGTGAGGAGCTCCTCAGCATGTGTCAGTGGGGGCTTGATGGCATAACCCCCACCTGTGGCTAGCTGGTCCCTCCTAACTGCAGTAACATGCTGACGGGTGTGGTGGATCAGATCTGTGCAGCAATGCTGCACCTGCTCATAATTATGGTTGTGCAGGATGACATTGTTTACCCTGTGGATGGGCTCTTTCCACAGGGTGGTCCTCTCCAGCAGATCCTGGGCCCTGCGGCCAAGTAGCATGGCATGATGCATGATGAGGTATTGGAGGATTGCATCATTTTCCAGGTTTGTGAATGCGAACAGACATTCCCAGGACATTGTACCTGGAAAACATAAACAGGAAAAAAGATCACAGGACCTCATGCAGTTGTCCACATGCACATCAACAATGGATATTACTTGCAAATAATCCAGACTATATCATTACACTGTAAGCTATCATGGCTTTGACATCTTGCATTACACTCCTGGTCCTGACCTGTCCAGTTCCCCCAGTGTTGGATACTTAATAGCATAATCCACTATTCACCATTCATTTCTGTTTAGAGGGATGACAGTGGCCATCTTGCATGTGGATGGTATGTGGATGGTGGCATGCGTGTGTTTGACTGTAGTTTGTGATGAAACTGTGAGCACAAGTCTGTGTTCATGTAAGAGGCAAACTGTGATGTTCTCATGTCCCATGGAAACTTGCTGTTTTTGCCATCAATCGGCATTATGTCCATGCTCACCACTGATGCAGGCAGGAGTGTGGTTGATGTGCATATCCCCCTGTACTAATGTTGTGGACAGGGTGCCACTGTTCCCGCCTATCCTGTCTGATGCAGGTCACCTGTATCCATGGCATGTGTGTATGAGGTGTGCTTTACCCCCAGTACAGGTTGACTTGTGTTACTGGCTCTAAGACTACATACATATGTGGAGACATGGTTGCAATTAGCCTTGGTGGTTTGGATATATCTTATTTCTAGTCATAGTTAGCCTTACAGGAAGTCACCTGTGAACCATGCTTGCTCAGATAGAGGTGCACTTGCTTCCAAATTGTGGTGTGCACCTATGTGTCCCTGTACAGCCACCATAGCAACCTATTATGAGCTTTGTGTCTTGGTGCTGTCCACCAAGGGGTATTACTCTATCATTGGTGGAGGATGGTTGTGCAGGTAAGGTAATGGTGATTCCATATAGCTACAGTGGATATGAAGTGTACACACCCCTGTTACAATGCACTGTGCTTGTGCAATTGGAACATGGCCCCCCAAAATCACATGTCAACACAATCCCCACCTGTGATGTGTCCTATAGCCTACTCAGTTCAATAGGGAACATAACAGCCTGTCCTGTGGAAACATATGGGAATTAATACTCTGTACAGTAAGCCAGTTGAATGTGTGTGCACACCCTTACACTGATATGTTGTGTAAACACCTGCTGAGATGATTACAGCATCCATTTGTCTTGGTTTGTACTCTATCATACCACATCTTACTTGCCAATGGTTGCTCACCTTCCATGAAACAGCTTTGTTTTTTTTTTCAGTAGAATTGTACAGGTTATGGGTCACATTTGAGGTGAGAAACGTTTTGGCATGACTTTCTGTGGTCTCATTGGCATACAGCACACAGGCCTGGCATTCCAACAGGGGTCTGTACACTTTGATATCCAATGTATATGGGTGTTGATATAGCTGTTAGTGGTAGGCATGGACAGTGGGTCATAACACAGTTGTACATTTCTCTGATTACTACGTGATAAGCATGCCTACTGTAGTACCCATATCAGTGTCATGGCAATGAAACAATTAGTAGCAGTACACATTTTATTTTGTTGTATGCAGTGACAGTGATATTACACACGTGCAACATGTGCATGCTATTTTCTGGACTGCTTGTGACCCATGTTATTACTTCTGTGCCTTTCAGCTGAACATACACATACATAAACATGTTCAGGGGATACCTGGTATACATTTGTGTTCTATGTCATTATGTCACACTGTATTTACAGTCTTGCAGCTCAATCATACATCTCAACCTGTTATACCAGGACTTCTGGTCATTGGTCCACATCACTGGGTGACAAAACAGGGAAGTCAATTTTGATAACGTATTAATATAGCTGCCATAACACAAGTATATGTGTAAGTGACTACAGATATCTGTCACAACTGTGAATATTACCCAAAAGAACACTGTACAGTTGAATGTTATTAATTCACTATATCACATGCAGTTTAACACTCTCATCTGCAACAGTGCTTTACTATGCTCATGCCTTATATAGGTATCCTAGATTTACAATACAAGCATGTATAATACTCATATCCACAGGTAACATATGAATATGGGCAACATACTATTAACTGGCCTAGCAGTAGCACAGACACAACTGTTTGACAGACACTCTAGTGGTTGCCATATGTGAGCTGTACTTTCCGAAGGAGTGTCAGGCTCCTCAGCTGTAATCCAACCTATCCACCTCTTAGAACATCACATGTGGACAAAGCCTAACATGGGGGGATATATAGGGACAGATCGTATATATGCCTATTACAAACCTATGAAATTTGTAGCATGATACATTTTGCATTACCATGACTGTTCTGAAGGTGGTTGGGTCTGAAACTCATGTGTCTGTCATGAGTTCATTACTTCCATCTCCAGCTATTTGCCAGACTAATATAGATGTTTGGAGGAACAGAAAAAACACTATGATGGCTAAATCTTGACATTCTGTGAAGATCTGCACCATTGACAGGTATGGCCCACTGCAGACAGAGTCAGATGCTATGTCCATAGCATTTGTTCAGCAGGACATCCTTATAGCAAGTATTGATGGCACATATACATCTTTCATAATCATCTATCCCATTATTACAGACCAAGTACTACATTCAATTACATGCTTACATATTTCACATATCTGGTTTATCTTCAGGTTCCTTCTGTGTAGAGATTGTCTTCTTGTTTCTTATTTCGTATTTTGAGGTTTTATGTGTGTGTGTGTGTGTGTGTGTGTTTTTGGCATCTCTCTCTTTCCACTACTGGGTTTGAGCTTGTTTGAATAGGTTGAAGCATGGCTTTTGTAGCTGACGCTCATGTTCAGGTGATGGCCTCTGCACCAATTGCTGTTCCCCACCCACTAATTGCATGCAGGCAGCTGTGTAGTTCTTCCAATAGCCAATGTCATAGCAACCCACTACTATAAATAAATACATCGTGTGGGTATTGTCCCTTTACCTTTCCTGTATGGAAGACATCCTTCATGTGTGGCAGCAGCAGTGTTACAGACAGCAGGTAGGACTACATCTTACAACAGAACTTATGCACACAGGCCAACTACATGTTTGTATAAGGTTCCAGACCTAGGGACAGTGTGTGAGTATTGCTGTTATATGCATTGAATACTGCTAGTTTTACAGAGTTTGTGTGTACATGCTAGTTTTGCATGGAATGCAGTCTGTTTGCATAGCTCTCAACGGTGGGTCTATCCACATGATGTCCAGAGGACTGGCTATTATGTTTTGTCTGTTCCTCACACAGGTCTTGTCCCTGACATATCAGTGGTATTCTCTCCGTTGATTGCTATCAGTACATGGCAACATCTATTTGTGTTTCTCATTTCATATTCCTGAGTAAGTGTATGTTGCAATAAATCCTGCAACACCAGCAATGTTCACAGTGTATAACAGCAATATTTCAAATATGGCGCCATGTTTCAGCCTCTTTCTTCCATTTATATACCAGGCTTTGTCCAGATCTCATGCAGTAAGAGGTTGATAGGTATGGGCTATCATTATTTAGTGCTGACATTCCTGCTATCATTCCAGTGATGTTGTGCACTCCAACACAAGTTGTGGGGTAGGGTCCATATATATGAGGGCTACAGCTGGACAAAACATGTGTGACCCTATACAGTCTAGAGGTCAGTGTATAGAGAACACTCTTATATGTCCTTGTAAGACATTTTATGGGGAGGGATATTAAATGTTTTTAACCTAGGCTTTTACAACATGTGAGGAATATCAGTAATAAGAAACATAAAGTTATATGGCTGTGCATTTTCATACGCTTCACCATGGGAACAGTGATGGGCTAGAGCTTACTGTCTTGCACACAGTTCTGTTTGTCAGTGTGATAGTGACGTTTTAAGTTAAGCATTGTTACGTAATGGATACATTTACATTGTGACAATTGATACTTTTCCCCCTAGGGGGTTGACTACAGAGTGTAATTGGAGGCGGTTGAACTACATCTGTAATTAAGTGTTGATTGAGTCTTGTCTTCAAGGCAAGTGTGTTTTTTACTGTTGTACAACTTGAAGGCTTTAGCCTAGACAGCAAAGTATGTTATGTTTTGCAGATTACTGTATCATATGCTTTTTTTGAGAGTTGCATTAATCAGTTATGTATTTCAAACACCTAAATGTTATAAGAATCGGCATAAACAACTGAAATTGTACACAGATAGACATTTATATGTATGCAAACTATGTGGTGTCATGTCCTTTGCATTGTGTGTGGGTATTTGTTTCATGCAATAATTCTCATTTGTAGGGAAGAATCAGATTCTGGCCATTTGAAAAGGTGGCAACTGTAGGAATAATGGCTGTTTGATATTCTGTGCACCCTCTATATATACTCTCTTTATATATATATATATATATATATATATATATATATATATATATATATATATATATATAAGTATTTGTATATTTATATATTTATATATGTATATATATATATATATATATATATATATATATATATGTATATACACACACACACACACATATATATATATATATATATAGATATAGATATATCTATCTATACATATACACACACACATATATATATATATATATATATATATATACATATATATATATGTGTGTGTGTGTGTGTGTGTATGTGTGCGCATGTGTGCATGTATCATTAGAATGTTTACTGCTTCCACATTGTACATTCCCTATGGTAGACTGACTATTCTGCATGATATGTTAGAGAAATCATCCCTACATCTTATAGCTCAGATGGCTTAGTGGTAACTTGTTGTGGTTATGTTGTGGAGGGTCCTGAGTTAAAGACTTGCAAGGGCTGGTGATTTTGTTGCAAGGCAGAACAGTTCAGCTGTGGAGGAAGGGATAATGGCAATAATTAGAACATACAATCCAAAACAGAGCAGGAGCCCGACAGTAGCCAGCAGAAAAAGATGTTAATCCCAAAAAACACTTTATTTTAACGTAAAGTCAATTTAATAAAATTTTTTCTCACGTTTTCGTCACTTTAAGTAAAGTAACTTCTTCAGACACACAGGCAAACAGCAGTTACACAGTTTCTACAGCATTTAAACAATGTAGCATGAAGTCATGTGACTAGTAGCAGCAATTAATTAAAGGTGCAAAGCACAATAATTCAAACACTATTAAAATAAGTCTTAAAACTTACATACTACCTCAAATAAAAAGTGTGTATGCAATCAATATACAATATACAAGGATTATATTGTCATTAGTAAAAAGTTAAAAATACACTATCGTGTAAGATTTCTTAATTTAAGCAAACATGAAATATTACAATTCTCATTCAAACCAGGCAAGCAGAAAGCATTAAGTGCTAACTGCCATTCTAGTTCTCGTACCTCTAATAGTACTGGATATGGACCACCTCTAATGTCAGGAAGTACCTGATCAATAGCTTGGAACGTGAAACTATGTCCACCATTTAATGAAACATGTTTTGCTAAAGCATTTTCTGTTTTATTTTTGCTAATCACATAAGAGTGTTTGTAAATTCTCTCACGAAGCTTCCTGTCCATTTTCCCTATATAGAAAGCCAGGCATAAGGTACAGGAAGCTAAGTAAACAACACTCTTGGACTCACAATTCAACTTATGGTTGATGTAAAATGTACATGTATTCAATACTCTAAAAGAATTACATCCTCTACACATAAAGGTTCCAGTAAGTCTAGAAGTAGGTTTAGTACTTTTAATTTCAAAAAACTTTTTAAATTAGTACCTCTTCTATAAACAATACTGGGTGACTGGCCAATTCTGTCAACTAGGGAAGAGTCCTTATAAAGGAAACTCCAATTTTTGTGGAGAATTAATCTAAGCTGGTCACTGTCTTTACTAAAGGTGGTTATAAAAGTATTGCATAAAGAGGTCTCCCTAGTTTGCTGAGTCATTGAAGGTTTTATAAAGCTAACCAAGTCACTGTTTGGCGACTGTGTAGTTCGAATGGCAACCTGGCTATGAGGTGACTCTACCAGGTTAACATCAATGACAATGGAAGGTGAGGTCAAGAGTGGTTGAACTATACCTCTACTCCGTTTGTTTACGATTTCTTCAGTTAAGTCATTTATTAAACTAACCGGGTAGCCTCTATTGCAAAATATGCCTCTTAAGAGTTGACATTCAGAATTAAAGTCATCTTCATTAGTACACATCCTTGCGGCTCTAATGAGTTGACCTTTCACTATTGAACATTTTTGCCTGTAAGGGTGTACACTAGAAAAATGTAAATAGGAGTTGCAATATGTAGGTTTTCTATAAATTTTGGAAACATATCTAATATTTACTATATCTTTTTTTATATTCACGTCCAAATAGTCAATACTAGTAGTGTGAAAAGTGTAAGTAAATTAAAAAAATGGTGTAGCAGAGTTAAAGTAATCTATCATTTGTTTAGCTTGTGATTCATTTCCTTTAAAAATCACAAAGATGTTGTCTAAAAATCTGGTATAAAAGTGAAGGAAGTGTAAATTTCAGAGTTATTGAATACAAAATATTCTTCCCATTGAGCCATAAACATGTTCACCACGCTCGCTCTGCAAGGGGAGCCCATAGCAACTCCATGTTTTTGTAAATAGATCTTGTCGTTAAAAATAAAAAAGTTGTTGGAAAGTATAATATCAATTAACTCAGTTGCCAGGTCAATATCCCTTTGTGGAGCTTTTTTATTTTTCATATAAACGTCTACCCACTCAACCGCTTCTAAGTGTGGAATAGAAGTGTATAAGTTGACTACATTGATGGTAAGAAAGTTGTCTTCTTGGTTAACTTCTAAAATGTTCAAACTTTTCAACAAAGTCCATGAATCTTTGCATACTCATGACTCAAGTTTAAGATATTTTTGTAATATTGAATCAACGAGTTTTGCACATGGATATGTCAAGGAATCTCGACCGTCAGTAAGTGGACGCATAGGAGGGTCATGTTGGTTCTTATGAATCTTTGGTATTCCAAACATGACAGGTGTTTTTGGGTAGAGAATATTAATGTAATTGAATGTATCCAGGTCAGTTTTGGCCTCTATAAACAGATCTCTGAGGTACACTCTAATCCTTGATTGTGCAATATTTAGTTCGTTAAGAGATGCCTTAGCATAGGCTGGATAATTCAAGGGTAACTCTATTTTTTTATTATAATCAGTGATGTCAAAGATAACAAGTCCACCACCTTTGTCTGGTTTAACTAAACGGACATGAGCTGATCTAAGTAGTTTTAGTGCTCTTAACTGTTCCGTAGTGATGTTGCTCTGTTTATAAAAAGTATTACTAGCTCTAATGAAAGGTATGTGTCTAATATCTAACTCACACACACTTTCATAAAGAGCTTAAAGGGGATGAAGAGGAGGGTTGAACGTACTAGCAGCCCTAAGTACATGTGCAGGTTGTTGAACATTGCCTAATAAAAAGGAAAGATTTAATTTCCTTACGTAACACTTTAAGTCTAACAAAGTTTTTACTACATTAATGTTATTACTTAAAACATATGTGTTACCCTTCGCTAGCAGTTCTACCAAATTCACTTCTATAACAACAGATGAAAAGTTGTAAATATTAAAATCCCCTTTAGAATTAGTGAGAACAACAAGGTTATTTACTGCAACAGAGTCATTTGGAACTATCTCTTCCGACGGTTGTTCCGCCTTTTGTTCCTCTGATACTGAGGGTGACGTGCCCCAGTAGTGGGCATGTTGTTCTTGTCCTGGTGAAAATTTCGAGCAAGTTGATTGTCATTTGCTTGCCCCTCACGTGAATTGTTAGCCCGAATTCTTTCGCTTCGCCTAGCTGTGTCAGCAAAGTCAGTGTTATTAACCTCAGATTCAAGTGGTAATAGACTGTCAACAGAATTGTTATTAGTTGAGTTGACTTCTGTCAGGGGCGGCACTGTGTTGGAATTATGCCAAACCTGTGAAATTTGTGGTCTAGGATAAGCAGAGCCATTAGTGTATGCCATACGGTCACGATTCATTTTTTTAATCTTGTTGTTTTTAAGTCTGTCCGACAATTGCTCAATACTGGTAAAGACTCTGTTGTAGTCAAACCTATATCTAACAAAGTCAGAATGCAGTTTAATAGTTTTGTCCAAATCTTCGACTTCCTTCACCAAATTCTCAATCTGCAATGAGTAGTGTTTTATCATTAACTCCATAAGCTAAAAGCCTTGCTGGTCAAAAACAAAGTAATTCTGTGGGGAAAGTAGAATCTGGGATTAAGCCAGTTGGATATTGGCAGCACCTAAGACCCTTAGGTACTATCCTTTCAGATAAACATTGTCTAAAATATACCACCTCAAGTTGGAGCTTCTTCAGTTTTAAGAGTTTCACATCAAAAGATTTAAATTTGTCAGCAAGTGAACATAAATTTGTCTGAGGTAAGTTAACATTATGAGCTGGTTGTTCCTGGGGGTTAGTAAAACCAAAACTTAACTTGGTAGTGTTGTTAACCCATTCAGTAAAAGATGGAACTCCAATAAGCTCATTCATGTTAACAAGTTCGTTAGAAGCACTGTTATCTACAGTCGGTGGTGCCAAGTTGTTAATAGATACACCCACCTGTTGTGCTGGAACAGTCGCTTGTTGACCCGGAGATATTGAACCATCTGAAGACCGAAACTGAGGGTCAGTGTTATTGGAATAGTTCTGGGAGTTCAAGTTCCCCTGGTTGTTTCCATTAACAGATGTAATAGTGTTAGGTTCGCTGCTTCGCTGCTTGTCTACAGAGTCAAGTCTCTGGGTTAGATAATCAATATGTTGTGACAGTGAATTAAGAATGTTAGTTTAATCCATTGGTTGCAAAGTTTGCAAAGGTTGTGTTCGTCCGAACAAATTTGGGCTGGCTGGGCTGTTAGGTGAACCAGATGCCATAAAAACCGTAGAACAAACAAATAAACTGGGCGGAAGAAACAAACAATCCAAAACAGAACAGGAGCCCAACAGTAGCCAGCAGTGAATATAAAAAAGATATAGTAAATAGGAGATATGTTTCCAAAATTTATAGAAAACCTACATATTGCAACTCCTATTTACATTTTTCTAGTGCACACCCTTACAGGCAAAAATGTTCAATAGTGAAAGGTCAACTCCTTAGAGCCGCAAGGATGTGTACTAATGAAGATGACTTTAATTCTGAATGTCAACTCTTAAGAAACATGTTTTGCAATAGAGGCTACCTGGTTAGTTTAATAAATCACTTAACTGAAGAAATCGTAAACAAATGGAGTAGAGGTATAGTTCAACCACTCTTGACCTCACCTTCCGTTGTCATTGATGTTAACCTGGTAGAGTCACCTCATAGCCAGGTTGCCATTCGAACTACACAGTCACCAAACAGTGACTTGGTTACCTTTATAAAACCTTCTATGACTCAGCAAACTAGGGAGACCTCTTTATGCAATACTTTTATAACCACCTTTAGTAAAGACAGTGACCAACTTAGATTAATTCTCCACCAAAATTGGAGTTTCCTTTATAAAGACTCTTCCTAGTTGAAAGAATTGGCCAGTCACCCAGTATTGTTTATAGAAGAGGTACTAATTTAAAAAGTTTTTTTGAAATTAAAAGCACTAAACCTACTTCTAGACTTACTGGAACCTTTATGTGTGGAGCATGTAGGATGTGTAAATACATAAAAACAAGTCATTCTTTTAGAGTATTGAATACATGTAAATTTTGCATCAACCATAAGTTGAATTGTGAGTCCAAGAGTGTTGTTTACTTAGCTTCCTGTACCTTATGTCCGGCTTTCTATATAGGGAAAACGGACAGGAAGCTTTGTGAGAGAATTTATGAACACTCTTATGCGATTAGCAAAAATAAAACAGAAAATGCTTTAGCAAAACATGTTTCATTAAATGGTGGACATAGTTTCACGTTCCAAGCTATTGATCAGGTACTCCCTGACATTAGAGGTGGCCCATATCCAGTACTATTAGAGGTACGAGAACTAGAATGGCAGTTAGCACTTAATGCTTTCTGCTTGCTTGGTTTGAGTGAGAATTGTAATATTTAATGTTTGCTTAAATTAAGAAATCTTACACAATAGTGTATTTTTAACTTTTTACTAATGACATTAATATAATCCTTGTATATTGTATATTGATTAAATACACACTTTTTATTTGAGGTAGTATGTAAGTTTTAAGACTTATTTTAATAGTGTTTGAATTATTGTGCTTTGCACCTTTAACTCATTGCTGCTATTAGTCACATGACTTCATGCTACATGGTTTAAATGCTGTAGAAACTGTGTAACTGCTGTTTGTCTGTGTGTCTGAAGAAGTTACTTTACTTAAAGTGACAGAAATGTGAGAAAAATTTTTATTAAATTGACTTTACGTTAAAATAAAGTGTTTTTTGGGATTAACATCTTTTTCTGCTGGCTACTGTTGGGCTCCGGTTCTGTTTTGGATTGTTTGTTTCTTCCGACCAGTTTATTTGTTTGTTCTACAATAATTAGAACATGTCCCTGTTTTGGGCCCCTTCACCCCATTTACAGTGCCTTTGATCAGATGTTTTACATTGAGAGGTTCACAGTGGATCCGATGTCCGAATGCATATATACACACACATATATATATATATATATATATATATATATATATATATATATATATATATATATATATTTTTTTTATATATATATATATATATATATATATATATATATTTATATTATTATTATTATCATTTTTACACAGATATATATATATATATATATATATATATATATATATATATATATATATATATAAAACTTCCCTACTGTTGAATGACTGTGCTGCATATTATGTTTGAGAAAACATCAAACATATATACAGCTCAGATGGCTTATTGGTAAATCGCTGTGGTGTGCAGGCTCCTGGGTTCGAGAGTTGCAAGGGCTGATATTTTTGTTACTGGGCAGAACAAGGGCTGTTGGATACATAGTGATTAAGGCACTTTTACGCAGTTGTAAGTGGGTTTGCACATGTTTGCGTGGTGGAAAGCAATGCTAACTCCTGGTTAAATATGCTTACAGACAGCCTGAAAGTGCTTACTCTGTGTAGGCATTGGTTAGCCCCACACAAACAGGCTTAGTGCCACTTACTACTGCTTAAGAGTGCTTACTCCTGCTTACCCCCCACTAATTTCTTTAAAAGAAAAGAAAAACGGGGTGATAGGAAAGTGCTGAAAAGGGGGGCATGCAAAGTGAAAGACAATAGGGAACATAGCTAGGGATGTGCAGGACAGATATAGAGAAGGTCTATAGCTGTCCATTTCTTCTACAGCAACAGCTGTGAATATATATTGAATTTGAAGGTATATTTGGACACTCAAACCCCTGAGAGAGGGGTGAGGACAACAGTAATGTGTTGTGAAGCCAATTAGACCAGATTACATGTGTCCAGTGGACATGTGTGCAAAATGGACAGCTATGTATGGGGCTAATTTTTGGGGGGGGGCAACTGTTTGCCCTTTTTTGTAAGGTGAGAGTGGGATGTTGGGGAAGGATAGTAGGTATATTTGGGGAGGTAGGTTGGTAGGAAGACAGACAAGACAGCATACAGGGGCAGTATATGACACATGTGGGGGGTAAACACATTGGACAGGGAGGGGTGTTTGGAAATCGAAAGCCCATGTTCTCCCAAATGGAAACAATGGGATTGAGGTCCCCACCCATGGGCAGTCACCAACTGCACCTCCACGGCCCTGAAGTTGACTGTGCTGGAGGCTAAGCAGGAGGGGCAAGCTGACCCCCTAATTTTGCCACACGGCCCTCAAGCTGGCATAGCAGATCTCCAAACTCCTTTCGGAGCTCGCTGCACACCAAACCCCAGACCTGGCTTTGAGTAACAGCATCCTGTCCGTGCCCACTCCCGAGAGGATGAGCCCCATCCCCTGAGGTGGCTCTACCCGAATGTGGTGCAGGACCAGCGGATGAGGAGGCCCTGAGGTGGGTCCCAGACATGCTGGTGTCCGGTGCCATGGCCAAATGTGGTGGCAGAGATGGGTCCGCTGGGACTGGCCTTCCCAAACGTACTATGGTGTTACAGTTTTAGAACATATGTGGGTTAATAATAGTCAACACAATCCAGAATTAGTTATAACAGCATGCATAGATATTCCCATTAACCCAAAACAACAGATTTGGAACAGTTGCATAGCAAACAGAACACATGCATGTATGGAACCACAGTGTCCATTACATGTAGGTTACATTGATAGCAACAGGCCACCAATGATAGTATTTCAACATGGAACATTAATAGAAACACATTTCAATATTTGTTGAAACAATAGGACATATGTCCCAACAGTAGGTTTGGTGTAAAACATACCCATTGATTTGTGTGTCTAGATTATTGTTGCAGATATGGTGGGGGGGATATCAATTAACAACTTGTATATCCTTGCAGTACTCACAACTTTAATGATCATCGCTCTAATCATTACTCTACATGTATTATTACAATACCCTATGCCCTTGGTTTGTGCAGTGGTGTGTTTGTACACAGTGTATACTTCAGTTGTCTTATAGCTAGATTCAACTTCTCTTACCTGGTAGACCTGTGGAGGGAATGTTTGTTAACACTACCTGACTGTTTCTACGCATATTCTCAGATTCCTAGTTATAATTCTGCTACATACCTCTCAACTTGTTAATGCAAAAAATCTGTACAAAGCTTGTCAAACTGGGGGTACATATAGGGGCATATTTGAAATATTGCTCTTATAAACTTTTAGACAGTTGCTAGAGTAACAGTATTTGTTTTAATATACATTTTCTGAAGGATCTGATGTCTGAAACTCAAATGTATGTCATTATTTAGTGGCTACAATCCTGAGATCATCCCAGTGATTTGCCAGGAAAATAGAGAAACAGGCCAAAAACATGAGGCAAATATCTGGACATTCTGCACAAATCTGTACAGTTGAGAGCTATGATTATGCATACAGCTTACTACCACTCCCAGGATTCGAACCATGGTTGTGTGTGCTAAAAACACAACTTGCATTTCATCAGAGTGAGCTATTTAGAAAGTGTTTTTGCTTCTTTCTGTGTTTTCTAAGTCTCTCTTGGTTGTACAATCTGACCTTGTAATTAGAATATTCTTATACAGACATTCCTAGACATATTTTTTATGTAGCACCGTGTGAGAAACAGTTGACACAACACTATTCACATACCAGATCTTGGTGAATGCAACATGTGAGGCCATAGAATACCAGAGTAAACATAACCAGTCCAGGATTTAGAACTTTATTGCCAGGCAGTTACACTTTTATTTAAATATGACCTATATGGAACTATTACTGTCATATTGTCTGGTTTATTCAGTGGAAACCATATACATTTTTTTATAGTGCCAGGTGACATTTTACTCCTTTATATTTATTTGGTATGACTACTACAAGCAGGATTGCTACTCACCATTCTCACAATGCAGCCTTTTCAATCTGTTGGCATGGGCTTCCTGGTTCACAGCCCGCTCAGCTGCAGGTGTAATGAAAATAGAGAAACATTTATGCATACCTATCCATCACATACACAGGCTGGACTTTGGTAAACAATTATTGCTATGAATACTTACACACTGCTAGGACATCTCCCCTGTCTCTTGCTTCTTGGACCCACTGTTCCAGGAGCTCCCTCTTCCTCCATTTCAAATAAGCATAGTGGTGCTGTACTTACTCACCAGTCCAAGGGATACCAGTGGCACTGCTGAGATCATTGGCGAAACTTTCCCAGACTTCTGCTTTATATTGGGAGCCCTGGTACTGGTCCTGCAGCAGTTTTATGTCATGCTTTTTTACCAGGAGTCCTACCATGACCTTGGACTCCTGTATGCCCCAGAGCTGCGTCTGGAAGTGCATACCCTCTCCAACACCTGAAATACTGCCTACAGTAGAGAGTTACAAGCAGTTATGAGCTGTATTCCCACCTGTGGGGTTTAAATATAGCGGATTTCCCACCCCTTGCCATGATTGGATGCTTTTGAAAATGCTGAGCTAAGCTACGGGGAAACCTGCTTAGCTAAGATTGGCAGTCCTTAAAGGGGCAAGTGCAGCATTGCTTACCAATGGGCAAATCCACTTAGCTGGGCTATCCTTTGCTTAGTATTCATATGTACACAGTGTTTACACCCGGTCAACATAGCTGTGCAATGCTTAGCATTACTTATGTTTTATTATATTGGTCTACCACCTGTATGAGATTGATTCATCATTCATTACATAATATAGATTTATTTACCTTCCCTAACATCCCCCAATGTGCTGTGATTAATTTAGTCGTGTGTGACTATACTGTATGGAGCACTTGTGTTTATATGGGAGTTTAACTACTTTATTACACTGACACCTCACATCTGGGCCTAATACACTACTCTGGTTGAGAAAAATCAGTTACTTCTTACATAAATATGCAAAAAAATTAAAATGTTAATGTTTACACATACAAAGCAGAAATGATTTTGGTGAGGCTTGAACTGTGAATGACTACATGCAAGGCATATACGCTAACCTTTACACCACTGCACTAAATATGGGCTAGATGTCTATTGTATTGTAACATCATGCTGTTTCAGCTGGGCTAAGTGTAGCTAAGCGATGGGCACACCCGCACAGCTACACTTAAACTTTATTTCATATATAAAAATATATATATATTTGTTGTGTTTTTTATTTGTACCCTTCAGAATATCCATGCTAATGCTGAACCTGTTATTCCATCAGCTTTCTGCTATGTGGGACGCTTGTCCCTTATGGCTATGTCCATATTCCTCACTCTGGTGTGTTGGGAGGTGTGCACTATGTGCTTATGCTAAATCTGTTGTTCTATCAACTTTTGGCTTGGTAGGGATCGATTGCCCCATATGGCTTTGTCCAGATTTCTTGCCATGATGGGTTGGGGGTGTTACGAGCTCATTTTAAGATCCTCCAAAGCTAGCTATGAAAACAAAATAGCCACTAAATCCAAGGACAACCACAAAGCATTCTATAGCTATGTTAAGAATCTAGATGGCAACACCCAGATCTGCTATGAGTTACAGCACAATGGCATAAAAATTACAGAGCCAACTGATATTGCCAACATCCTGGCAGATTGGTTCAGTGCTGACTTTACCCACCTCTCACCCCCTAAAGGGCCCATATCTATACAGGAAGAATGCAGAGTCCCTGTAATCACAACTATGCAGGTAAAAGCTGCACTCTCTAAAGCCAAAAACACAGCATCCATGGGACTGGACAATATCCCAGGCTGCGTTTTACATGAACTTCAGAATGAACTGGCTCCCCACTTAAGCACCATGTTCAATAATACCCTCGCATCAGGCTTTGTGCCCACTGAATGGTGCACAGCAACAGTTCTTCCACTCCACAAAGGGGGAGCCACCACTGATCCCGGGAACTATCGACCTATTAGCCTGATGAGCCTGGTCTGCAAGGCCATGGAACTCATAAACAAAGACATTGGTAACCTCCAAACTCTGGATCCCACCCAGTTTGGGTTTGTGAAAGGCAGATCATGCCTCCTGAACCTGATCGACTTCTTTGAAGCAGTCACCAAAGCCGTGGATGAGGGTAAGGTGGTTCACACAGCCTATCTTGACCTCGCCAAGGCTTTCAACACCATCTCCCTTTCTAGAATTATAGCTAAACTCACTAAACTAGGTACAAATACTTACATCACAATATGTGTTGTCAACTGGCTCACTGACAGAACCCACACTGTAAAAGTTGCAGACTCCAAATCTGACCTCAAAGCAGTGCCAAGTGGAGTACCACAGGGTTCTGTCCTGGGTCCTCTCCTGTTTGGTATCTACTTCTCTGAAGTACAGGCCAACACAGAAGGCCTCTGGCTAATGAAGTTTGCAGATGACTGCAAACTAGGAACCATAGTCAAGTCCCCAAATGATGTGGATATCCTGCAGAAGGGCCTCACTGAGATAGATGCCTGGTGTCAGAGCCATGGCCTCAAGCTCAGTGCCAAAAAGGGCAGTGTCATCCCCTTTGGTAAAATCTCTGTACCCATGAGCTACCACATAGGCAGCAATCTACTTAATACCGAATGTGTGATAAGAGACCTTGGGACCTAGGTGGACACTAGTCTCTCCTTTGATAGTTACATCGCCACAGTAGTCAGGAAGTCCTTCTATGTGGCACACCTCATCATAAAAGGGTTCTCATCCAGGAAAAAGAGGTCATTGTTCCCGGCTACTCATCACTCATTAGACCCATTATAGAGTACGACGCCCCTTTTGGAATGTACCTCACAAGACATCTGCAGCAGCTGGAAAGGCCACAGAAGTACCTCACAAAGAGGATTACTGGCCTCAAACAAATGCCCTACACTGACCACCTCAAAAAACTCCAGCTTTACTCCGTAGCATATCGCCTACTCTGAGGTGATCTCTGCCTAACAGATAAAGCTATGTCAAACCCAGAGTTGTTGGACATGCTACACCTAAAGAAATCCCAATCCCTCCGAGCTACATGCTCTAGGGACGTAAACCTTGTCACCACAATAAGCAGGACACACTGAAGGGATAGATTCCTGTCTCAGAGACTTCCTATACTCTGGAACAAGCTACCCATCTATGTCAAGCAAAGTTCTTCATTAGCACTCTTCAAGAAAAATCTTGATGAGTGCATGGGAAATAGGAAATACACTCTGGGGATCACTTCTGTGTCTTTGCTGGAAATTGGCACAGGAAAATAACTTTCTTGGGTGGCGGAAGCTATGGTACCTTGCTGGCTAGTCTTACGTAGGCCCTTGGGCCGATAGCCTAGTACCTACCTATGAACCTATGGACCTATGAATGGCAATTCTGAAATGCAAGGGGCGTGTGTATTCTGAGAGCTCTGCTCTCAGACACAACCCCTGCACTCGTACATGGAACTGTGTCCGTTTTACAGCACAGCAGCATGCCTTCATACATATGCATGGCGTGTTGCCATGCTGAACAGGAATGGTCCCTGCTGTGCAGGAATAACTTATTCCTGCACAGCTGCTTGCTGAATCCGGGGTATTATCCTTGTTAACAATTTGGTGTTAGTTAGAAATTCAGAAACAAAGTATTTATAATTTTGTTTCCTATATTTAAATGTACATATATGGCATGATAGAAGATAAATTATACTATCATTGATGCACTGCTAAGAACAATATAACTTGTAGACTTTGCTAGAGGAAGGGTGTTTAAATATATTTAAAACACTCACATGTGAATATGTCTTACAAAAAATAACACTTAAGAATTTTCTTTTTGGGTCTATGACACAAAAGGAAAAAGCCCTGACTGGGGCTTAGATAACATGGGATCAACTAATAATCCAGGTACTAAAAGAACCTGACAACAGCTCACCCATCCTTATGGACAGAGGCAGACCAGCTTGTTCAGATGAGAGACAAAGAGGTGTACAGCATGCCATATACGGGCTGGGGATATATGCATGGCACAGCAACCTGTGTGTGTGTGTGTGTGTGTGTGTGTGTGTGTGTGTGTGTGTGTGTGTGTGTGTGTGTGTGTGTGTGTGTGTGTGTGTGTGTGTAAATGTATATGCTGATATGAGAAGACATTGCAGTCCTTCACTTCTGTGAGTATGCATGCCCCATTGAAGATTAGGTTAAAGTACAAAAATATTCATGGCTCCATGGATAACCTACACACTGTAACCAAATTTCACCTTAATTATGGAGAATTAATTATATAAAATAATTGTGGCCTAGACTATATGGACAGTAGGCAGAGGGGGGAGAAAAATTAAAGAAAAATGAAATCAGCGTCAGGGAATGTTAACAAAAACGCTCTGGTTACACATCCCTCAAGATGTTCCTTAACTGACTAGCTCTGAATACAACTAAAATTTAATCCACTTTCCAATAAGGTCCATATCTAAGGTACATTTAACAACAGTTTCCATTTATTTTTATAATACATATAACATATGGAATATCACAATTGTAAAGTAAATATTGTTTACATTCCATCATTTTCATTCTCATCTGATAGCTCCAACCATTTTGCCAATAAAATAAAGAATAGCTGTGGCCTTTTTAACATTTTAACTTCCTCTTTGAACCTATTATCCACAGTCATAATATAGTGGATTATGAATGTTAAGCATCTCGCAAAGCATAAGGTTGAGTCTCATATTACAGTAGCACTCAATCAGCATGTAATTTAATTTTTTCAAAGTGTAATCATGACACTCCATGCACTATGTATTTCTTAACTTACTGTAAACAAATTAACTGTATTTGAATCATATTTCTTCTTTAAAAAAAAAAAAAAAAAAACATCCATTGGCTCACATGCTCTCTGTGATTTAACCACTGAGTGCACAGTACACATAATTGGAATTAATGTTTTCTACAGAAAGATAAGCATTTTCTTGTAATCTCTTCATAATAATATTGGCATTTTTCGCCATACCTTTGTACAGTGTAACATATAAAAGTGCATGATATCACTGAGGTGATTCATCTCAACTTTCCAATGGGATTTGACTAAATTTATAAATATGTGGAACTCACTTAAATGATGACCTGTACCTGTCCAAAAGGACAAATAAATTGTCTACAAAGAAGATATAACAAGGAATAAACCAAGTAAAAGTATTTGATGTAAACATTTATATTTTGTCTAACTTCATTTACATAACATGGGGTCACAACAGCACCAAGTGTACCACTGTTTCTATAAGACTTTGTTAAAAAAATATAACCACCAATTTTAACTTTTCATCTACAAAAAAGTGGTGAATGTCTCAAAATATTTGTAACAGATATCATATCTGAATCATGGGGAATAAAAACATGCATAAAAGAAACATCCCCTGGGATTCAATAAATTCCATGCAAGAATAGCACTATTCTTGCACGGAGTGGTTCGTATCGGTATACCACAGCAGCGCATTTTGCATATTCATGAAGGCACACTGCTGTTCAATTTATATAGACAAGAACCATGAACGAGTGCAGGGGGCATGTTCAAGTAGTGCACAGACATTGAACACGCCCCCTGCACTAGAAAGTGCCATATGGCACTTTCTAATAGGATCTGGCATAATATTTGAGAATGATTGCAATATTATGCCGGTATTTCAGTGTCTGCGGACACTGAAATGAAATAAATGACTGTTTCTGTGTCTGTGGACACTGAAATACACATGGCATCAGGAAAGCAGGTTCTGTGACACACACCCCTGCATTGTAAAAGTGCTGTACAAAACTCCACAACCTGCTAAAGCAGGAAATGTGCACAAATGCACAAATAATGGGGGAATAATCCCTCAAAAGGGACACAACATACATATTGCCCCACAAACTTAGAAAGTTGATAGAAAACAGGTCATGCGTTAGCATGAATTACTGAAGGATAGAGGTCTGAAAGCAAATGTATGCCAATATTCTCTGACAGCAGTCCATGTGGACAAAGGCACAAATACTGGGGAGGGCAATAAAATAGGAACACCTCTGAAAAATTGCCCTCACACACTTAGAAAGTTGATAGAAAACAGGATATGTGTTAGCAGGAGTCCTTGAAGGATAGAAGCCTGAAAGACAAATGAATGCCATTATTTCCCAGTTGCAGTCCTCAATAACTTGTCAGAACACCACAAGACTCACTTATATAATATAATAATATAATAATAATATTACATATTTTTTCTAGACTAAGGAATGTTTAAGCATAGCTAAGTGGGTATGTGCATTATGGCCCTCCTCTTACCATAGCTTAAACATCCCATAGGAGATAAAAAGAAACATACAGTTGAAATTTGCAAGCCAAGATAGTGTAGTGTCCTGGCTTTACATGCAAGTGTTCACATTTTGAGTACCAAGACAAGCAACTTATTTTTCTATGGGAAAGAAGTGTTAAAATAGTTTTTGTAAACTGAAATTATGTAGCAACTGTTTTTTTGCCAACCAGGGTAGTGTAGCTGGTGTGCAATGTAAGTGTGAGTTCATATAACGTGAAACTACCCATGTACACACAAGTGCCCCATACAGTATATTCACACCCCTTGCCAATGTAAGGAAAGTACATAGAGGGATGTCATGTAAAGTACATGATATACACATAATAAATGAAAGCAGTCCTCTGATACATTAAAAAAATGAAAAGTGAGCAATGGTTAGCAATGCTCAGCTATGCTGAGCAAGTGCAACCATGGATTTGTGCACAGTTAAATACTGCTCAACAACTTTTCCTTTAAGCAGTGTTAAAAATGGCTCAGCAGATTTGCACACTGCTTAGTAGAGCTTAACCTTTTCAAAATGGTCCAATGACAGCAAAGGGTGGGAATATTGCAATATTTAAATGGCACAGGTGGGAATACAGCCATAATCTGTTATAGTCCACCTGTGCAGATACGATGGCTGGCTTTGGAGAGGGAGTGCACTTCCGGGCACAATGCTTGAGCATTCGGGAGTCCAGGGTCATGGCTGCACTCCTAGTAAAAAACATGAAGAGAGACTGCTGCAGCGCCAGGGCTCCCAATACAAAGTGGAGGCCTGGAACAGTCTTGCATGTGACCTTACCAGTGCTACTGGCATCCCCTGGACTGGTGAGCAGGTACAGCACCACTATTCTGACCTAAAGCAGAGTAAGCGGGATCTATTGGACCAGTGAATCCAAGATGGATGGACCCAGAATGCTCCAGTAGTATGTAAGTATCACTATCAAGTAGTTTGTAGCAAATACTAGCCTGACAATGTGATAGACAGATATGCATAATGTGTGTTTTTCTCCCCTACAACTGCAGCAGAGATGGCTGTGAACATTGAAGCCCATGGTGACAGACTGCTGAGGCTGCACCAACAGACTGGTGAGTACAAATCTATGTTGCAGTATATAGTCCAAATAGCTAAGGAGGAGTACATTGCATACTGCTAGTAGGTATACTCTTACTGTGTGAAATGAATAAATATAAAAAGTTTGACTGACTAATATTGATGTGAAATAAAGATCCTTTGCAAAAAACTGCTGTGTTTATTCTGGTAAGTTGTTGTAGACATATATACTGCACTAATCTCTGAACCCTGAATAGTAATGTGTAAAGTATAAAACTGTGTTCCCTGCAGCATTGCTTTGTGGTAACCTTTGCTTTACAGACTGTAGTAATCCAAAGGATTAATGCACAGTACAATAATTATCTGTCATGCATGAATCACAGGATTTCAAGTTCAGACAAGCTAACCAAGAGACTATTAAACCAGGAAAGCAAGGATCAGCAGTTCCCAAGTAATGCATTGTAATGAGAAATAGCGTAGTTGTTAATTTTGCACACCCAGACATGGTTCAAATCCAGGGAGTGGTACTAAGATGTGTGCAAATCTACATACAAGGAATCAGGAATAAATGTAAAAACAGTCAGGTAGTGTTAACATAAATGTTCCTCACAGGTTTTACAGGTAAGGACATTTTGCTAGCATATAGAAAGGGTATACTAATAAACTGTGTACAACTGTTCAATTGTCACACCACATGCATGCAAATAACAGCAGGATGGCACATACAATATGCACTCTTCCTGAATCATACCTCTCAACTTTATAGATATTCACTGAATGTTCAGATATTTGTCTCAGAGTTTCAGTCTGTTTTACATAAAATTGTGGTGTCATGGCAAATCCATGGTAAATCATTATAGACTGAAGTTAGAAAATAATGATAGACATATAAGTGTCAAACATCATATCCTTCGGAAAAGCCATGCAAATGCAAAACCTGTTATGCTATCAACCTTCTAAGTTTGTAAGAGCAATATCTAAGAATTGTCCATATTTATGGCCCTTTGTCCCACTCTCATGTATGGCTTTGTCCAGATGTCATGCTCCAAGAGGTTGAGAGGTATGCTCCCAATACATGTCTCCCAAGTGACATGCTGTCATGGCTAGTGGTCACTGCTGCAAATAATCCTGGACACAGATAGGAAACCAGTTGACATATGCCAGTAGCACACTCACATAACAGCAGGTCAGAGTACCCCTCCCATCCAAGATATGTACCCCTGACATGTACGAGTCCCTTCTAGTCATGGACCCAGAATTGTCACAGTTTGCCACACACCATTCTAGACTGACAGTTTAATAGGTATGTTTGTGCTACAAAAGCTATGGGCCATAGGTAGATGTAAAGTGAGGGCAGACCCATAGAGTATTGAGCAGTACTGTTGTGGAAAATAGAAGCATAAACATATGTTAATGGACTTTCTGTCTCTCCCCCCACCCCTCATCTGGATCAATACAATAATTCATATACTATGGGTATGTTTTACTCCAAACTTAATGTTGGGACTTGTGTTATATTATTGTTTTTATACTTGATTGCTTGCATGTTAACATACCTTGTTCACATACTATAGTTGGCAGCCTGTTACCATCAATGTTACTGGCATGCTGTTATGAAGCATACTGTTGTTCCATTCCTGCATGTATTCTGTTTGCTATCCAACTGTTCCAAATCTCTTTTATGGGGTTAATTGGAACACCCACGCTTGCTGTTATAACTAATCTTGAAATGTATTGTTCATGATTAACCAACATAATTTGCAAACCTCAACAATATAGCGCATCTGGGAAGGCAGATCCCATTGGATCCACCTGTCCCGCCTGATCTGGCTGTGGCACTTTGCCCCAGCACATCTGGGACCCAACTTGGATCTGCCTCTTCCACTGGTCCTCCACCACCTTCGGCTGGGATCTCCTCAGGGGACAGGGCCCATCCCCCCTGGGAGCGGGCATGGACAAGGAGGCTGTCACCTGCCGTCAGGTTCAGGGCTTGGTGTACAGACAGCACCCTTAGATCTGAGTTTGGAGATCAGCTGCTCCAGACTGAGGGCCGCCTGGCACACCTCAAAGATACTATGGGTATGTTTTACTCCAAACTTAATGTTGGGACTTGTGTTATATTATTGTTCTTATATTTGATTGCTTGCATGTTAACATACCTTGTTCACATACTATTGTCGGTGGCCTGTTACCATCAATGTTACTGGCATGCTGTTATGAAGCATACTGTTGTTCCATTCCTGCATGTATTCTGTTTGCTATCCAACTGTTCCAAATCTCTTTTATGGGGTTAATTGGAACACCCACGCATGATGTTATAACTAATCTTGAACTGTATTGTTCATGATTAACCAACATAATTTGTAAACCTCAACAATATAGCGCATCTGGGAAGGCAGATCCCATTGGATCCACCTGTCCCACCTGATCTGGCTGTTGCACTTTGCCCCAGCACATCTGGGACCCAACTTGGATCTGCCTCTTTCGCTGGTCCTCCACCACCTTTGGCTGGAATCTCCTCAGGGGACGGGGCCCATCCCCTCCGGGAGCGGGCATGGACAAGGAGGCTGTCACCTGCTGTCAGGTTCAGGGCTTGGTGTACAGACAGCACCCTTAGATCTGAGTTTGGAGATCAGCTGCTCCAGACTGAGGGCCACCTGGCACACCTCAAAGGGCAGGCTGCAGCTCCTGTCCAGCCCCCATCACAGCCACCTTTGAAGATGCAGTGGTTACTGCCCATGGGTGGGAATCTCAGTCCCACTGTAACCATATGGGGGCTTATGGGCTTCAGATTGCCAAACACCCTCCCCATCAAATGTGTTTACTCCCCTCATGCAATATATAACAGCCCTGCCTGCTGTCTTGTCTGTATTGTCTGCTGCCCTACCCAACCTACCTCCCCAGACATACCTACAATCATTCCCCAACATCCCACTCTCACCTTAAAAAAAAAAAAAAAGGCATCTGTCCCAAAAAAAATGTCACCCCATACATAGCTGTCCATTTCACACACGTATCCAAGGACACATGTAATCTGGTGAAACTGGCCTGACAACACAATTCTGTTGTCCTCACCCCTCTTCTCTGGGGTTTGAGTGCCCAAATTCACCTCCAAATTCTGTACAAATGCACAACTGTTGCTCTATAAGAAATGGACAGCTATGGACATTTCTTACACCTGTACTACACATCCCTAGCTGTCTTTCATATTGTTTTTCCCTCTGCATGCCCCTTTTTTACCACTATCCTATCACCACCTTTTCTTTTCTTTTAAAGAAATTAGCGCATGTGTAAGCGTCAGTAAGTGGTAGCAAGCAGAAGTAAGCGAGTTTGCGCAATGCTAAGTGAAGGCAACAAAGATTAAGGATCTGTACATTTAACCATGTGCTGGCATTGCTTTTCATAGCACAAACCCATGCAGACCCACTTAAAACTGCTTTAATCACTCTATCTCCATCAGCCACTAGCAACAAAATAATCAGCCCTACCAAGTCTCAAACCCAAGGGTATGTATCAGAGCAATGTACCACTACACCATTTGAGTTGTCTGGATTATTGATGCTTTTTCAGTCATATCATGCAGTAGAGTCATTCAACAGTAGGCAAACAATTCTGTAAAATTAGTCAGGTTTTGTATATATACATATGCACATGTATATATGTATGGAGATGCATATATATGGAAAATATATACATCATATAAATATATATATATATATATATATATATATATATATAAAATATATACATATACATACATATATATTTATATATATATATATATATATATATATATATAAATATATATATATATATATATATATATATATATATATATATATATATACTCATAACATGTAGTGGAGTCATACCTCAGAACTATACCTCTCAAACTCTTAGTGCAAGAAATCTGGCCGAAGGCTGTCCAAATAGGAGGACAATGAGCCAAAACTATGGACATATTTTAAATATTGCTCTTATAAATATAGAATGTTACCAGAGTGACAGGGTTTGTTTCAGCATACATGTTCTGAAGGATGTGAGTTCTTAAACTGAAATGTATGTCATCATTTACTGTCAGAATTCCTCAGATCATCACAGTGATTTACCACAGATATAAAATTAATGAATCTGTGGAACAGACCAGAAATATGAGCAATAAACCTGAACATTCTACAACAGTCCAGTCCATTGATAGGTAGGCTTAAAACCCCTTAGTGCAATTAATATGGACCAAGCCTAACAAAGTGGGGGGAGAAAGCCATGAAAACAGGGACATATCTGAAATACTGGAGTAGATAAGCTGACACAGTTGCTGCAGTAACACCCTCATGTCTGTCCTAACATATATTGACTGAAATAGCACAAGTCCAACACTCAATTACTTCTCACTAGTTAGTGACTGAAATCCTCACATCATCCCAATCGTGTCAGAAATACACAACACTTATAGGGGCCAGGCAACAGTACATCCTACAAATATCTGGACACAACATCACATTAGGGAAACTACACTCAGCTGCTAAGCATTTCACCAAGCACCATCCAAACTACAGACAGACTGACACAACACTAATCCAAGTCAGCTGTGGGGAATTACACATGTATTGCCACATGTATCAGGCACTACAGGGATGTAACAGCACTGAAAAACAGACACTAGTGTGAAAGTGCATATCCACAAACAATTCCAGCAGTCACAGTGACAAAGGAAAGGTACAGTATAAAGACTGTGTGAACAA
Source organism: Protopterus annectens (assembly GCF_019279795.1). Classification (NCBI taxonomy): domain Eukaryota; kingdom Metazoa; phylum Chordata; order Ceratodontiformes; family Protopteridae; genus Protopterus; species Protopterus annectens. The sequence continues at coordinate 1,358,179,545 of NC_056739.1, forward strand.
AAGCATCTCAACATGTGTGCCACTCATTCACTACCCCTGCATATACTGTCCCAATTCGCAGTGTAGTATGATGCCTGACCATGGTATGGGACATGTCCCAGTCTGCCTCTTCAAACATATACAGCCGATAGACCACCAGAAACTGGAGCAGCATGCACAGGCAGATAGAAAAGGAGCCATAAGACATACATCTACCTCCTCCCTCACAGGCCAAATAACATTGACACACTAGAGTGCTACATAATCCTGACAGTCTGTCAACAAATGCCAGAAATACACAGACCTCTCAACTGTTCAGAGTCCCACAGAATGTCCAGGCTTTGTCCTCATATATAAGGCCTCTTACACATAACATGTCTGGTGGTCTGATACATCACTAGGATGGTATCAGGAATGAAGGCACTAAATAATGATATACCCTACCTATCACCCTCTTACTCCATGACATCTGGACAAAGTCTGACGTACTTGGGGAACAGAGGCCTAAAAACAGGCACATATGTGAAATATTGCTGTTAAAACTGAGATAGTTGCTGGTGTAACAGGGTTTGTTGTAACATATCTTTTCTGAGAGATATAAAGTCAGAAACACAAATGGATGATACCATTTACTGACTGCAATCCCCAGAGTATGCTACTGATTTTCCAAAGACAAAAAATATCTTAGGATCACACCAAACATGAGAGTCCAAAATCTGTCCATTCTACCAGTAGCCCTACAAGTGAGTTATGTCAACCACATAACACTGTCAGAGTTGAAATCACGCAGAAAAGCCATGTCCACACAAACCCTGTTAAACTAGCATTAATGCAACTGTATAACAGCAATACTTACATTCTGAACCGATACACGTAGACTGCAAAAAGGATCCCAGTTTATTCATAAACTTTAGCGCCTCGACTGGAACAGTCTTTAAGAAGAATACACACAAGTACTAAAATATTTCCCTTAAATACTAATTACAATCAATTAATAAATCAATTAAAAAACAATTAAATCAAATACTTCCAATTAATTTCACAATTAAGACCATATGGAACCAAAGTTTTATATTTAAGGATAAATAAAAATTCTTTAAACAACAATTTATCTTTTAACATAGTATCATCACCTAATTTTACAAAACGTTTTTCTAAAATAGTAGCTTGTAATAATTTATAGTCACTATTGCGGCATTCATGAAAATGGACAGCAATGAAACTTTCTGCTTTACATTTTTTAAAATCTCTAACATGTTTCTGCACTCGACACTTAAACATTCTTTTACTTTCACCTATATAGACTAAATTACAAGGACAATGGAAAGCATATACAATTCCTTCAGTAGTACATCAAAAATTCCCCAAAATAGTAAAATTCTTATCTCGAATTTTATCAAAGGTTTGAACCATCAAATCACAAATATTGCATTTCCCACAGGGGAAAGTTCCCCTACTTTGCTGATTTTCTATTAAACTTTCCTCAGGGGCAATAAAATAAGATTTTATCAATTTATCTGCTAGGCTAGCTCCTCTTTTATAAGAGAAAATAGGATGACAATTCAGTACCTTTTTTAACTTTTCTTCTCTTAACAAAAATTTCCAATAATATTTAACCTGTTCTTGTATCTGCTCACTAAGAATATTATAAGTCATAACCACATACAGGTTATTTTGCAGTTGTACATTCTTACTACCCTGCATGTATCTCATGCAATTAAATTTATTAGCTTTAGACTCATAACTCTTATAAATTTTGTCCAAAGCATCAAAAATAGTGAAAACAGAATATCCTCTCTTTAAAAACATTCAAGAGGTAGAGAAAATAGGTTTGGATAAATCACCAATATTGTTGCAAATTCTATGTAGTCACAACAGTTCCCTATATGGTAGGGAATTAATTAAATGAGTTGGGTAAAAACTGGAGCCATGTAACAATTGCCCCCATCCTGGAATTTTCTATATACTGAGGTGAAAATTTCATCTCTATCTGTACCCAGAAGATGTACATCTAAAAATCAATTTCTTTTCCAAACTGTAGGCCATCAAAGGACAAATTATATTGATTACATTGTAAATCAGCAACAAAGCTCTGTACCGTCTCTATACCATCTTGACAAATAAAAATAAGATCAACAATGTATCTATAATATTTTATCACATATTTTTTTAAAGAATTCATGCTGGTAAATATATTCTCTCTCAAACATAGCTATAAACAACTTGGCACTCTTGTTTATGGCTATGTTTGAGAGAGAATATATTTCTCTCAAAAGGCAAGCTGCTGCCTATGCAAAACAGATGTATACCCTACATCCGAGAGACAGAGAGAGAGAGACACACACAGACCAAGAAACCAAGCTACACATAATGGAATAAAACCAACCATACTTGGAAAAAAAAAGCAGTATCCCTGGGATTCATGAAGCTTGCACCAGGCGCAGGAGTAGCATCGGCAATCTAACGCCAAATATGGCCACCGGACAACTCAAGTATGAGCTGTTTCCATGTGCACTACCAGTGTACGCCAGAGTTGCGCAGTTCCTGGGGCATGTATGCTAATTACCCCATGTGCAGCAGTGTAGCATGCAAATAAAGGTATATAGCGATTCATGAAGTGGTGCAGGCGTAGCGTAAGCATGCAGAAATGTAAACCAAAAAAAGGTTTACATTTTTTCAAGCACATGAAAGTGGACCAAACTTACGTATTATAATGTTAATATATGCCAGTGGCTAAATATATAGCCAATGGCATAAAAAACATGCACAACACATAAAAAATAACATTTAATGTCATGGCCACACTAACGCAAAGTAAAATCGCAGTGCATCGGTGTGCAGACGGGATCACAATGAAAATATATTTAGATGTCATAAAACTGCAATGTGACACAATTCATGAATTCCCCATAATAGTCAATGGCATGCATGCTACACCACAACCATGGCGCAAGGGTTGCTAAGGGTCTGTGACAGTATTCTGCGCGGTAACTAGGAATTAGTAGTCAATGTCATGCAAATGAGTCAAGTAATGCTGAATCTCAAAATCTCTGCCGGCATAAGGATGTACCACACAGCATAGCAGTACAACACAGAGGTGTGGCCTGGAGATAAACATGACATCAGGAGAGGGGTGCGTCACCTTAGCTGTAAGCACATTGGAGCCTGTTGCTAAGCAAAGCCGCAGGATAGGGGTGTGGAAGTAGCCATAGCTTTGCTTAGCTGAGAGCACACAAGGTAACCGAAAGTGCACGTGAACATGGATGAAAACGCGCTCGAAACCCAGTAAATGGCTATATGTGGTGCGCACCATAGCTGAAACAGGAAGGATATGGGAAGACAATAAGGAAATGTTGCAGCATGGTAATTGGAGTACAAATGAGTAATTAACACCTAGGAACTCACAGTGGGCCATTGACAACAGCTAACAAGGCTGCTAGCAGCTACCTGCAGAACAGGAAAGGGGAGGTGCCATACTGCAAAGAAAAGAGAACTGTCACAGCAGAATAAAGCAAACTTTCAGTAGATCAGCTACATAACACATTTTGCAACACAATCCTGGGTTGGGAAAGTAGAAAAGAAGAAAGCAGGCAGCTGGATGCATGCCTGACAATGGGAGGGGAATCGGGTTGAAAAGTGAAGTAAAGGGCAATAGATGAATCATGGCAGCCAAGCGTAAGTCAACAGCAAAGGCCCCACAATAGCAGTACCCGATGTAAAACCCATAATTAAGATACCCTGCAGCTGGACTTGCACATACACACCCAATTACACCAGCATCATCCATTGCACAATAGTATAAGGTGTGAAAGCCCCACACACACACTTGTGTATTCCCAGACACTCTGCACCATTGGTGTATACAGACGGGGAACTTTTAATATGTACATGTTAGGGGCTGCCATAGCTTTGATTCACCAGCATGTGTTGGAGACTGGTGGTGGTGTGGAGGATGATGCTGACAACCACCTCAGGCACCAGAGGAGGAGAAGAGTGTTCAGACCCAGGGTTACCTACCAAGGGCTACATGATCTGTAGATAGTAGAGCATTACAGGGTGGACAGGGACACCATAAGCAACTTGTTGAGCTGTGCTGACCATGCCTCAGAGCCAGAAATAACAGAGGGAAACCCATCCCAGTGGACACGAAGGTATGTGTAAGCTTGAGAATACTAGCCACGGGTACCTTTCAAAGGCCAACTGGGGATATCATGAGGATCTCACAGGCATCAGCATCCAGGATACTCCACTAGTTCCTGGATGCCATGTTACCACATGCCAATGAACACATATACTTCCCCCGAAAGCAGGAGGAGTTGGCCAGCAATATGCGTCTCTTCCACCGTGTGGCAGACTACCTGGAAGTACTGGGTGCAATAGACTGCACACACATACACATCAAGACACCACCTGGTGAGCAGGGTAGGTGCTATATAAACATCAAGGGATACCCCTCCATCAACTGCCAGGTCGTGTGCAATGCCCAGGGCATTATCATGGATGTGTGTGCTGACAGCCCTGGAAGCTATCACAACTCCCACATCTGGCATGCCTCACAGCTGTATCATGTATTTGCCAGGGGGGACATCCCATATGGCCACCTGGTGGGGGATACTGGCTATGCACTGGAATAGTGGATGATGATCCCATCAGGAATGCACACACAGCCACGCAAGAACATCATAATGAGGCACACACAGAAACCAGAATCATCATAGAGCTCATGTTTGGGATGCTGAAATCACGGTTCCAGTGCTTGGACATATCTGGTGGAGCCATGCAGTACTCTCCAGGCACGTGTGCCCACATCTTCATAGTATGTGCCATGATACACAATATGATCCTGCAGAAACAGCTGCAGCAGGAACAGAATGGTGAAGGCCCTCACAGCCCACCACCATTGCCAAGGGCCCCACAGGCACAGAGGGCCTCAGACCATGAACACCCTGTGCCAGCCCCAGTAGACAGACAGAGGAGTTCCCAGTATGCCCATGCCTTGGCAAAGAGGGAACATATAGCACACACACTGACAGTGTAGGCACCTATGGACTGACACCCTTCTCCACCTGCACACACAGCAAACATGGATGGCACACACACATGACTACCTGTAAATTGTCATGTATGGGTGGTCTATTGTGTGCATCCTACATAGGCAGCCCTCAACTATTGTACACGCAACTGCCATTGGCACAAGGTAGGTCAATACCTGAACAGTAAATTAAGCTATCAGCATGTGTCCATACTGTATGTATAGGTTCATAGATACATAGGTAGGTACATGCCTAACTGCCCAAGGCCAGTCATAAGCATAGCCAAAAAGTGTCTGATGTCACCACCCCATTAATTAACTAACTGTCCCTCTATGGAGCAGAGCCAATTGCGGGATCCCTGGGGTGTATCCACTGTTCCCCACCCACTCTGCAAGGATTCCCTGGAGTGTTACTGAGGGGTTTCATATAATGTAGTCAGAAATGTAGTTTTAAATAATGGGGAGTACCTGTGACAGGAATCTGTCACTCCAGCATCTTCCAGTTATGGTTGTGGCAGCTCATTACAGTGTGTGGCTCACTGTGACATGGATTCCCATAGATGGAGCATATCCATTACGCCTGACTTGGACGCAGCTTTGTTGGCCAGCAAATATCATCCCTGAGTAAATGAGATGCCACTGAGTAATGTATGAGTTTATGCAGTCTAGCAGCATAGGACACATGTCTGAGGGCATTATCCCTCTATGTGAGGTACATTTGTGGCCCTTCCAGCTGTCAGATGTGTCTTCTGAGGTACATCCAAAATGGGTTATCATACTCAATGATGGGACTGATGACTGATGAGTAAAAGGGCACAATAACCTAAGTTTGTTCAGATGTGAACCCTTAAGTAATCAGATGGCCTACATTGATGGATGGCCTAACTACTTCGCACATATGACTGTCAAAGGACAGATCACTATGTAATGTAGTCCCCACATACCCATTACGTCGTCTGAATTATACTGTCTGCCACTCATGTTAATATGTGTGTGTGTAGCTTCCCAAATGGAATGACCATGCAGTATGTGGCTTTTAGCTAGAGGCCATCACTCTAACACCCTGTGTTGGTCTATGTGAGGCCCCTTGAAGGGCGTCTCTGACAGCTAGACTGTCAGTTATGGCTCCCAGTCTGCAGTCCAGCTGTGTTAGCCCATACCTCTGAGAAGTATATGGCAAACAGTAGGGGTAACAGAACTGAGTCTTGTGGGACACCAGTTGTGACTGGTCAAGAGTTGGACCTGGAGAGTGCTAGGCTTACCATGTGTGTTCTGTGTGTAAGCCTGTTGGCAAACCAACCTGTGATGTATGGGTGTATGTACTGTCTGGTGAGTGTAGAAATAATACCTGAGTTGAGAACGGTGTCAAAACCCTTGGCGAGGTCCAGGTAGTATGTGTGAACTACCACACCCCACACCTAAAGTCTAGGTGGCTGTAAGATGTCAAACTGGTTCAGTAGGCATGATCTGCACTCAATCAAGGTGACCTGGGTTGGGTCAAGTGTCTGGAGGTTACCATTGTCTATGTTCATGAGTGCCATGAGGATGCACTCCATAGCGGTGCAGATCAGGCTTCTCAGGCCTATGGGGTGGTAGTTACCATGGTCAGTTGTGTCACCACCTTGGTGGAGTGTAATAGCTGTTGCCATGTTCCAGTGAATGGCCATGTAGCCTGTGTAGAGGCTGATGTTGAATTGCTATATTAGGCGGGGGGGCCACTTTGTCTTGTAGTGTCTGCAGGATGTAGTCTGGGACACCATCTGCCTCCATTGACGCTCTGTCATGCCGTTTGAAAGGGCCATTACCACCTGAATGTCATAGATGTCTGGGATACTGTACATTTTGGGTATTGTTGTGGGCCCGGTAGGGGGTGAAGCTTGCTCCGAATGTGTCATCAAGTGTGTCGGTGATATCAGTAGGGTTAGTATATTCAGTGCAATATTGCACCAGCACAGTGCAAATCTGTGTGTTACTGCTTATATCCTTGACATAGCCAAAGAAGCCTTTGTGGTCATATACCGAATCCATGCCTATTTACCTGTGGATGTCAGCTTGGATGATTACATGAGTAATATAAGTATCTTGCTAATACTGGTCACGGACGTCTGCATGTCTTGGAATTTGCTGTTGTTCTGGACTACTGTACTTCTGTTGTATAGCCTATATAATGCATGGGTTCAGCAGACTGGTATCCTTGTGTAGGAGTAGCTAGTCCTGGTTTACCATTGATGGCACGACCCATACATATGTGTAGGTGTTTATAGAGTGCATTCGTAATTCTGTCTGCATCTTGAGCAGTGTCATCCCTGAGCGTGGGGGCTGTGAACCCTCCCACCTCTGTCATTAGTACTGTGGATTTAGCTGTAGAAAAGGTATTCACTGTGTGTTCCTTGGGTGGGGGAAATGGTTGGGAGTAGAAATCATCAGTGAATAGTTCATGGACAGATCTAAACAGTGACCGGTATACCTCTGCTGTAGTGTACCTGTTGCACATGTCAGTGATTACCACTTCTAGTATGTTTTCACCTCTCATTAGTCCATCTACAAACTGATACAGGCCATATGAGGTAATAAATCCCAGGAAGTGCTGGGCCTGGAAGTGAATACTCGAGTAGGTTATCCAGTTAAGTGTAGGGTAGCCGACATTGATCATTAACAGGGTGTCTGGTAGGACTGTCATGTTTACCACTGTCTCCAGATAGTTGTAGTGGTGTTCCTAGGTCATGGAGGGTTATCTGTAGCAGCTCACAGTTTGCATTCCAGTCATGGCTGAAGTTAGCTGCAAATGGATGATCACAGAGGTATCATGCTGCCCCACTAACTTGGAGGTGTAGGTATCCCCGATGAATATGGATATACCCCCTCCATGTCTGTGTCAGTCCATGTACAGTGGCTGAAATGTGTGTTATGGGTTGTAGTCTGGTAGTGCTGGTGTGCTCACAGGAGCCTTATACAGGTAACAGTCACAGAACAGATGTAGATGTTCTCCATACTGAGGGGTGCTGTGAGCACATGCATGTTGTGAGTACTACCCCTGGTGTTGAGTAGCCTAACCCTCATTCGTTCCACTATTGTGCAGTTCATGGAGGTGAGATCCACATCTGAGACCTGCCTAAAAATGGCACCATGGGTGTGCCAATAGCCTTGGCCAGCATTCCAAAGCCTTAGGCTGACACATGCAAGTTGGTATGGCATTGTGCAGGCATGTATCCCATCTGTGCTTGTGTCCCATCTTTCCTGTAGGTAACCTACTGGTAAGCAATACAAAGCCTGAAACCTATACATGTCCACTAGCTTCCAAGATAGGCTTTTGGTGTGATTATGTATCAGTAGTCTGTATGCTATTGCTGTACTTAACTGTTGTCTGACTACATGGTGAATCTACACTGTATATTGTGATCAGAAAACTCTGTATAATCACATATGATGTTGGAGATGGCCTGCACTGCAGAGGTTCACAGATAGGTAGTAGGCTATCTGCCCAAGGGCATTTAGAAGCATAGCTACAGTGTGGTGGCTTTACCTGCACCATTGATGAAGTAACTGAGCCTCTGTCAAGCATAGCCAATGAAGTGATTTCAGGAAGAGTTGCTGGAAGCTGTTGAAGACTGGTGTGCTGTAGGGTGATAGGGGCACATAGAGATCTCAAAAGGGCATGTTAACATGACAAACCAACAGCATTCAATTTCCCCAACAGGTCTTGCAGCTCTAGAACTGGAGTGGCTCCCCCACACCCTGGCTGTATGTGTCTGGGACACATGATCCCAGGGGTGTATATACTGTTGGCCAATCACATATAAGTTTTCCCCTGAAGTGTGTCAGTGAGTGGCTATGCTAAATGTAGTTAGGATGTTAATGTATAGTCTCCCAATTCATGTGTCATGTCGGTATTTCGAGAAGCTCACTGGGTGTGAGTGGCTCCGCCTGTTGTGTAGCCAAGCTTACACATAGGATTCATGGACATAGGAAATAGGCAGAAGGAACGTCAATGTCAATAGTGTAATGGCTACAGCATTTGCATAATATCTGTGCAGTCCTGGTTCAAATCCCAATAAAGTCAGAGATGATTTACATGTTACATAGTATACCTTAACCACAGCTTGCATATATAGGTAGTATTCCACAGAATAATAAACATTTGGAACACACAACCGCTGAAATGTACGTTAATCACCCTTGCACTACCAGTGCCTGCTCTGAGAGGTAAAATTACCACTGCCAGGATTAGAACATGCAACCATGTACACAATCTTCACAATAACCTACCACTAAGCTAGCAGCGTTTGTGTATACTGACAGGTTAAAACGCAAAAGGTAGGAATGTGTGGAAATAGGACAAACCGGCATGTACCCAATGAAAGGTGTTATGCTATCTATATATATATATATATATATATATATATATATATATATATATATATATATATGGTTCTACCTGAGTTCACCGACAGCTGAGAACACCGACAGAAAATTTTGAAGCCTCAGAAGCGCGAAATCTGAAAACGCTGACAGTAGTTAAAGTCGACGGCTCATAAGAACGTCAATGTGCAGGTAAGGCTGAATGAAATTGTGCGGTAGTGATTGTGTTTGGGTTAGGGGTGGGATAAGTGAGTTAGGGTTAGGGAGCGGGTCAGGTAAGTGCGGTAGTGATTGTGTTTGGGTTAGGGGCGGGATAAGTGAGTTAGGGTTAGGGAGCAGGTCAGGTAAGTGTGCGGTAGTGATTGTGTTTGGGTTAGGGGTGGGATAAGTGAGTTAGGGTTAGGGAGCGGGTCAGGTAAGTGTGCGGTAGTGATTGTGTTTGGGTTAGGGGCGGGATAAGTGAGTTAGGGTTAGGAGCGGGTCAGGTAAGTGTCTGGTAGTGATTGTGTTTGGGTTAGGGGCGGATAAGTGAGTTAGGGTTAGGGAGCGGGTCAGGTAAGTGTCTTAGTAACGGACCTTAGGGTTATGGTTTGGTTAGGGTTGTAGGTAGTTGTGTATGTGTGGGTTTGTAGGGATTTTGGTGTGCTTGTGTTGTGTATGTGGTTTTGTTTGTTGATTGTTGTGATTGTGGTGTGTGCAGTGTATGAGGTTTCGTGTTTGTGTACCGTCGGTTATTTCGTTGTCGGGCATGTGGGGTTTCGTGTTTTTGTATTGTCGGTTATGTGGTTTCGGTGATTGCGTTGTCGGTGGTTTGGGGTTTCGTTTATGTCAGGTAGAACCATATATATATATATATATATATATATATATATATATATATATATATATATATATATATATATATATATATATATATATATATAAAATATATATATAAATATATATATATAAATCAACATATATATATATATAAATATATATATATAAATCAACATATATATATATATATATATATATATATATATAAAGAGAGAGAGAAAGGGAGAGAGATATATATGTCGATATATGGGGATATACATATATATGTAAATATATAGATAGGTTAACAACATCTACATAACCATGTAGGTACATATAAATGGGATACCTACCAAATACCAACTGCTTGACATACCGACGCACATAATCACGAGGCTTAAAGCCCAAAAGACCACAGTACTGAAACACCAGAAGCGTGAGGTTTAAAATCCCGATCTTAAGGGACATTTAGTCAGTGCTTCTGGTGTTGCGGTTCAGGTAGGTTACTGTGTGTAAGTGTGTTTCTGAGGACTGTAGTGTGTGTAAGTGTGTGTTCTGAGTGTGGTGTGTGTTCCTGGGGGACTGTAATGTGTGGGTGTGGGTTTGCTTTGTGCGTCTGTGCAATCTAGGAAGTAGAATATTAAAGTAGGGGTGTGTGGGGGTGCAGACACCCACATGGGGGGGTGTAGGGGGGCTTGCCCACCTGCTCATACGTAGTGTAGGATGGCTTGTTTGGATGTGGTGGGTAGCAGTGTGTCTGTGTGTGCGTGTGTGTGTTTCATGTTTGTGTTACTTTCGCGAGTTACTGTCGCTGTCAGTAATGTGGGGTATGGGAGTCTGGGTCCGGTACTGTGGGCGTTGGAATTGTGTGGTTTCGGGATTCCGTAGGTATCCCGTATACAGCAGTTGAAGGGTTCATATATGAGTATAACATGGACCATAGCAATCACACATTCCGCCACGACCAAACTTTATGAATAAGGATATGGAGAGTATATGCCTATACACTATTACAAATATGTGCTATGGACATGAGCCAATGATAGGGTTACCATCTGTCCCACTTTGAGAGGGACAGTCCCTCTTTGGGCGGTTGTGTCCTGACCAAAAATATTAAATGTGGCAAATGTCCTGAGATTGTAGGACATAATTATGTCCCATATGTAATGTAATAGTTGCATACAATAGTTCTTTCTGTATCTAAAATACCTACATGTTACAAGAAACAGGATAAGCAACTAAACCGCTACAGGAATAAGCTTATATTTAGGCAAAAAAGGAAAGTTCTATCCCTTGTACTGATCATGGGTTTGTGTTGGCCTGTAAAATCTGATGTGTGTCCCGAAAATGTCCCACTATGGCCATTTGAAAAGGTGGCAACCCTAAGGGTCAGTCACCAACATAACTCCAATGACTGCAAATACCTATGGCAGAAATACACAGCTTTCATGTAGCAACACTTTATTACATTTCGATGTATTGCCGAAAGGATTCAAGGACTAACATCACCTGCATGCTATACAGGAACCAATTAACATTGCCTTAATGAATCAGCCTTCAATTACCATAGTATTAGTCCACTAAAGGATAGGTGTTCAAATAGGGAAGGAACCCTCACGCACATATCGATTATGTATAAAAGCAGTTCCTACACACCTGCATCTGCTATGTACACCCACCAACATCACCCCCACACCCAAACAAATTACAATACAAACTGCAATAACATCACAAATCATTCACTCACTGTACGACATCTGCAGAAGCCTTAACATACCTTGTCAGAGACACATGGCCCTATGTGAAATAGTTGCTGTTATACAATGGAACAGCTGCTGATGTTACAGGGTTTGTTTGCACTAATCCTGTTTTAAAGGGTTGTGTGTACACCGGGAAGTGTTACCAATTACTGATTAACAGCACAGTATGATACACATGTACATCAAACCAAGGATGTCTGGTGAGCACACTGTAAACCACCTAACATTTCATGGATAGCCATACAGCCTTGAGCTGACCAAACATCCTTGCCAGACTGCAGAAGTATCAGGTGCAAACAAACCCTGCATAAGTAGCACTGTTCTGAAATATAACAGCTGTACTCACATGTAGAACAACATCTTCTAGCCATTACTCACAATCCATGGGAGTCATGAAGCTAATATATCTCTGTCTGTCTCCATATAGCAGTTGAAATACATCACAAACAACACATCCAGGCAGTCTTCCTCAAAAGTAAGGCAAACGGACAATGCCCAAGTGGAGTACTCAATTATACACCACTGTTGCCATGGCATTGGCTAATGGAGTAGCTGCACAACTGATGTGCATCTAATTAACTACTTTGGAACACCAGTTGGTGGTCAGGATAGCACGTTACCGATATTTAACTATAAAAGGATGGCTTATCACACATTCAAACCATCTGTATATACCAGCAGAACATTACAAAGAAGATTGAAAGACAAACTGGAAAGGATTGAATTAACAGTCAATGACACCTCAGGTTACTAATAAGGTATGTAGAACACTCAGCATGTCTGTGTATGTAGTACCTGTTCTGTAATATTTAAAGTGTACGCAATGCATATAGTGGAAACAGTTATCTTGTAGTGATGTATTGCTGAGCATAGTAACGCTTGTAGTATTTATGTGTGTACTGCTGTAGGTCACAAGGCAAACACCGCATGCACCACAAGGGATGCTACATAAGGGCTTTGAACCCAAATATTCCTCACCAGCCGCTGTCAGTGGCAGGGCTAGTCCAACAAGTATGTGCTATAACAGGGGATAGTATATGTTGATATATTGTAACAGTAGGCATATGTATGGGTGTATTACTGAGAATAACATGTCAAAGGTTGGCCCACTGTGCAATTATTATTTGCATTGTGGGATATTGTGCCAATAACTGTGTAATGTACAGTATTGTAGGAAGATATGTATTACAAGTTACATAGCGTTACTGTTATGTTAGACAAACATTAGTTATGTCTATTGGCATTTACAACACACAATAACAGGATACATATGACTTGTAGTCACCCGACAGTTTATCAGCATGATAGCAAAGTAAAATGGAAGCGCTAGTTAACTATCCATGCACATACAACATGTAATAAGTTCAAAGGTAGGTACTAGGCTGTCTGCTCAAGGGTATTTATAAGCCTAGCTAGAGTGTGTTGGCTTCCGTCACCCCCTTAGGTTAGCTCCCTGTGCCTCTGAACGGCAGACCCATTAGTTTGATGTGCCTCTGTCCAGCAGAGCCACTGCAGTGATCCCCGGGGTACATGTCTGTCTCCCATCCACCCATCAAAGTTTCCCTTGAAGAGTGCTAGTGAGGGGCCCTGCCTGATGTACATCGAGGAGTCTCCGGGTCAGGAATCTATCCATCCAGCACATCCTAGTCATCATTGTGGTTAGGTGTATATCCCTAGAGTATGTGGCTCTCAGGGGCTTCTGTTTAGGTGGAGCATATCCAGCAATACTGGGTTGGACATGGGCCTTGTATGTCAAGCAGAGATCACCTGTGACTATGCAGTATGCAACCAAGTACAGCTGGAGTTTCTTAGGTTGGGCTGCATAGGTCATCTGTTTGAGGTCAGTAATCCTCTTGGTGTGGTACTGTTGTGGTCTTCCAAGCTGTTGCAGCTGTCTTGTAAGGTACAGCCCAAATGGGGTGTTGTATCATTTAATGGGAATAAAAGTCATGAGTAGAGAGGCACAATGGCCTTCTTTGTTCTGGATGTGAACCCATTAGAGATTAGGGGGGCCACGTAGAAGGATATTCTAACCACCTTGTCATTATGGGTATTGAAGGAGAGATTGCTATCTACTGGGGTTCCCAGATCCCTTATTACCTTTTCTGTATGTAGAGGACTAGCATCTATGTGGTAGTCCGTGAATAATTAGTTATATCCAAAGGGGATGACTATGCACTTTTTGGCATTCAGCTTGAGGACATGATATTGACACCAAGTATCCATCTCAGTGTGACCCTTCCAGAGGGTGTCTGTATCAGCTGGAGAAACAATTATGGCCCCTAGTTTGCAGTCATCTGCAAACCTTTTCAGCCAAAGCCCTCCTGTGCTTGCCTGTACATCATAGAAGTATATACCAAACATGAGGACTGAGCCCTGGGGGATGTCACTTGTAACTGGTATACAGTCAGACCTAGGGTATGCAACTCCCACTGTGTGGGTTCTGTCCGTGAGCCACTTTGCAAACCATCACATGACGTAGGGGTTAATGTTCAGGTGGATAGGTATGTTGATAATACCAGAATGGGGAATGGTGTTGAAAGCATTTGAGAGATCAAGGTAGGCTGTGCGGACCTCCTTACCCTCATCTAATGTCTTGGTAACTGTCTCTAAGAAGTCCACCAGGTTTAGGAGGCATGGTCTGCCCTTAGCAAGGCCAAACTGGGAGGGGTCAAAGGTTTGGAAGTACCCAATGTCTCTGTGACTAAGATCCATGATGATGTGCTCCATAGCCTTGCAGACCAGGCTAGTGAGGCCTCTAGGGCAATAAGTCCCATGGTTCATTGTGGCACCACCTTTGTGGAGTGGGATAACTGTTGCTGTGCACCATTCAGGGGGCACAAAGCCTGATGCAAGGCTATTACTGAACATGGTGTATAGGTGGGAAGCCAGTACATTCTGAAGTTCATGTAAAACGCAGCCTGGGATATTGTCCAGTCCCATGGATGCTGTGATATTGGCTTTAGAGTGTGCAGCTTTTACCTGCATAGTTGTGATTACAGGGACTCTGCACTCTTCCTGTATAGATATGCGCCCTTTAGGGGGTGAGGGGGGGAGAAAGATAGCACTGAACCTATCTGCCAGGATGTTGGCAATATTAGTTGGTTCTATAATGTTCATACCTTTGTGCTGTAACTCAGAGCAGATCTGGGTGTCGACATTGAGATATTTGACATAGCTATAGAATGCTTTGTGGTTGTCATTGGAATTAGTGGTGGTTTTGTTTCCATAGCTAGCTTTGGAGGATCTTATAAGGGATCTCACCTTCTTACTAAGGCTGACCAGGGAGCTCCTCCATGCATGGGATTGTACTCTCTTTTGCAACAGTGTCTTCCTTCTATTGTACAATTTGTTTATGGCAGGGAACCACCAGATTGGCTTCCTTAATTAGGAGTATAGCGTCTTGGTTCTGTTTGGGATAGCACGATCCATGCACTCGTGTAATTGCTTATAGAGTGAATTTGTGTATGATTCAGCAGTTGTAACTGTATTGTCCATCTGCATGGGCGTCATGAAGTTCACCACGTCTGTCTTAAGAAACATGAAGTTGGCTTTGTAGACATATTATACTGTGGTTCCCTTAATGGGGGGTGGGGGCGGGATGTGGATATCAAGGGTATTTAGCTTATGGTCAGATTGGACCAACAAGGAGTTGACTTCAGGTGTGGAACACCGGTCACTCATGTTGGCAATGCCTAGGTCTAGGATATTGTTGCCCCTGGTGGGTGTATGGATAAGTTGATCCAGGGCATTGGTTGTTTATGAATTCCAGAAAGCATTGAGCTAATGAGTTGGTACACAAGTAGTTTTCCCAGTTAATGGTGGGATTCAGTGAGACTATGTGATGAGTGTGGTGTGGTGCAAATGTTTACCTTCTCCACATGACTGTCAGGGTCAGTCTTGGTTGGAGAGAGCTTTACCTCCAGTTTGGCTAGATAAGTGCATCTCTCACAGGTTGTAGTGTTGGGTGGTAGGTGGAGAGGGTTGTCTGTGTACATGAGGCAATGTCTACATTGCCTCAAGATGTCCAGATTCATCAGATAGACAGGAGAGAACACTGGCAGCTGACCCTTGGACATGCCTGAATAGAAAACTAATTTCCCCTAAATAAGTGAGCAAAGTGAAAACAAGAGCTATTTTACTCTTAAGCAAAGTAAAAGAAAAGTACATACAAAAACTGTACGCCACTAGGTAATGAGGAAGATTGAGTGCTATAGTAATTAGTAGCTTACGTAGTGCTTACAAGTTCTGAACAAGTGTTGAGCATGAATAAGCAATCCAGATAGGGTCTTGGATAACATAAACACACTGTCTCCCCCCCCCAAACAGGTACACAATCATATATCCATGTACACTACAGAGCCCCTGTAACCACAACTATGCAGGTACAAGCTGCACTCATGCTGCATGGGACCTGTCCACATCCCAGGTTGTATCATACACATATGGCAAAACAAGTTGCTCTCCACATACACATCATGTAAAACATAGCTTCATGTCAGGCTGTGTACACACTGAATGGTGCACACCAACAGGTATCACAACCCACAAAGGGGGAGACACCCCTGATAATGGGAAGTACTGCACTACTACCCTGCTGAGTCTGGTCTGAAAGGCCATGAACCTTGATCAAATTATTTGATGTCAGCAGTACAGATGTAGATGACAGTAAGGTTGATTTCACACTGCATATCATAACTTTGCCAGGTCATAGGACATCATCACCCATACTGTGTTCCATCTACACTCAGTATACTAGATGTACATTCCTATGTCACAGGAGTGTTTTGCAATGGGACTGCTGGCAGAACCAACACTACAGAAGGTGTCTGAATAATACATGCACATCACACCAGTGCCAGCTACAGTATAGACAGGGTTAATTAATTGTACTCCCCCTCATTGTAGTCCATACCACACAGACTAACAGAAGGCATCTGCCTATTGAAGTATGTGAATGACTATGACCTAGGAGCAATAGCCGACTCAGAGTGTTGTGGACAACATACAGAAGGGGCTTTGTGGGTGAGGCGTGTGACATATGGCCACAATCTGACAGCTACATATTGCATTGTCACCCTTATGTTAATAACCCTGTACCCATGACTACCACCTAGGCAGCGGTCAACATAATGGATACTGTTTGTAAGGGATGCAGCTGGGCAGTAGTCTTTCCTGTGATAGTTACGTCACCACACCTGTCAGGTAGTCATATGTGGCAACCCTAATCATGACAGGTTGCCATCCATGAACATAGAGATCATTGTCCAGCCATATACAGCACTCAAGTGACCCATATCAAATCACATATTTCCTTTAAGGGGTATTGGCCATGTTCAGATGGCCTACACCAGCCTTCCCATTCCCCATCTCCACTATGTAGCATGATGTCTACCCTGAATACATCCATGTCCAACCCAGTGATGTTGGACATGCTACACATACATATCCTGATCTCAAACACATACTTCATGGACATCCACCTTCCTAGTACTTGGATCACCACATGCTGGACAGATCCTTGTCCCATACACTTTACATAGTCCTGCCATACTATGCATTCCTGTCCAGAAAAGCTGCACATCGCCCCCCTCTCAGACATGGTGTGATGCCCGCATGGTAAATGTATCATTAACCCTGTGGATCAGTTATGTGGCACTGCCCCACCTGGCCCCAGAGACCCACCTGTCGGCTACAGCTAGGTAACCTTTCATCCTAGATTCATATATGGCCCAGGGTATATAGCCTACTAGTTGACTTTGACTATACATGCTATAGTTGATATCCATCCCTGAAAATACCATCTGGCTAGCCAGTGTTCCATGTGTATCATATGTGCAACACAGGTGATACATGGCAGGATGTGTAATTGCTGTACAGTGCCGTGTAGATGTATATGGCAAAACAAATACATGTAAAACCTTCCATGAGCAAGTCTGCAGGGTTACAGCTCATGTCCGTTAAGGCAGTGTAAATCTTTATATGTGACATATACACAGCATCAAGGCTGACTGCATTAATGTGGACACATCCAGTCATGTGCTGATAGGTAGGAACACCAGTACAGGCAAACAGACATGCCCACATCAAGACAGCATCCACATGGAGTATGAGCAATGTAATCAGGTGATACACACACATATATGGTGATAATATCCAATCACCATTGAGTGTCACATGTGTGTGACACAAACATGTCAGTGTTGTCAGTGTCATGTAGATTTGCAAAGACAGCTATTTAATCATAATAAATGCGATACACATGTATGTTCAGCTGTAGCTCTGTATGTCTCTGTGAGTTACTGTGACCTGTCTCCATCATTATGTCTTCCAGGTATGCAGTGTACAAGGCTACCCCCTTATACCTGCTTGGAGGATGAGGCACTCATCCCATACCTACATGACAATCATGATATCCTGTTCAGCCATGTGCCACAGGATGCACAGCAGAAGGATGCTCTGTGGATGGAACTTTGCAGGAGGGTTAATGATATGGGTGGCCACAACCGCACATACCAGCAGGTGCGCAGACACTGTACAGACCTCATTAGATGGGCAAAACAGCATGCAAATGCAATTGCCAGGGAACAAGGTGCAACAAGTGGTGGGCCACCAACCCAGCCCCCACTCACACTTACCGAGGAGCTACTGGCCAACCTGGGGACACCTGCAGAACAACATTCACAAGTCTTAGCCGATATTGTGGAGGTGGCTGTCTCTCAACAACTGAGCCTGGAGTTGCCTGGTAAGTCACTACTGCACCTATAACAACTATATTCCATATAGTTGCATGTGTCACTGTACAATATGTAATGTAACATCAAATGCAAGGCATGTATACACACATGCCGCATACTATAGTATGCTACTCTGTGTATGCACACATGTGTATACACCATAGTATAGTCTATTGTACTGGTGTATGTGTTAACACGCACATTGCACCCTGTAGCTATCATACAGGTGTGGATAATGCTCATACTGCTGTGTTACTCCTATTTAGGTACCTCTGGTGTTCCACTGTGACAGCAGCCCGCTGCAGGTGAGACTGTTATTATTTATCAGGCATCTTAATGCACAGCTCTATCTGCCATGTGGCCATTTACCACATGTACACATAATGCATGGTCCTGTCACAATACACAGGTCGGACCTGCAATGCATCACAATGCCTACCCATGTGCAACACTTGCAAACTATGTGAAACACTGATATGAAACCTCACAAACTGTCATTGCCAGATGTGTGGACAGCTGTGCATACAATGGTGGAGGTGCTGTTCACTGTAGGGACATGTACTACAGATCAGAACTACACATGTGGGGAATACAAACAGTACTTCACAGTAAGCTGGAGTGTGGCCAGCCCACAGGATTCACTGGTGTGGATCATAGCCCTGCTATGAATTCACACAATATCATGTGCTATCTTGACATGTCCATGACATCTAGTGGCCTGGCTGCAACACTGCCTAACTATCCTGAAAAACATATTCCACATACCAAGCATACCACCCTTTGTCTGCATAACCCTGTCGTCAGTGGAGCATATGACATCTATGGATGTATGTCATATGGGACAACCCAGACATGTGAAATAGATGCCCATCACAATAATTTGGCCAACACATGTACACACATGGCCATGGAGGATGACCAGAGATATGAAGCAACACATACAGTAGATGTGATGTGCTTGTGTGTACACCCTGTCGTACATTGGCTCCACATGGTCCAGCTATGGCCTTTGTGTAATGGTTATATTGCAGATGTGGAACACTAGACATCCTACAGGCCTGTGCACATCTCGTGTAGGCGTGACATCAATCAACCACATAAGATGTGTTAAACACCTTCAGTGTGTCACGACATGACAGCAGTCACCTGTACAGTATCCGCATTAGCCCACAGATACAGTACATTCCTGTTGCTGGTGTTGGACATCAATGCCATCCTTGTTCCTCGTGTGTGTGTGTGTGTGTGTGTGTGTGTGTGTGTGTGTGTGTGTGTGTGTGGTACACAGATGTCATGTGGGACATGGTGTACCGACGAGTTCGCTATGTCTGGCCATAGTTGCCAGACAGCAACAATATGGTTACAGATGTGCAGGGGTGTCATCCATATACACTTCAGTGACCTGTGTCACACATTCCACATCATGGTTTAGTGTGTATACACCTCAGTGACGTGGGTCACATTCCACAGTATATATGTATTGTATCTGAACGCCGTCATGGCTATGAACTGTGTCTGTAACTCACACTGTATAGCAATAGAGACGCCTCATGATTCCCTGCAATAGCCATGCCCATCAGCTAAATGTGCAGTATGTCTGTAGGGCGGACAGACAACACTGAATTGGGACACCATTACCCCACTGTATATTTGACAGGACACCATTGTGTTAAACATGTATGCATGTCATGGCACACGTCAGCAGATCACATGTCATACTACATGTGATTGTCAAGGTCATATGCCACACATCAGGCAGGTGTACTGTTAACCTGTGCTGGTCTACATGGTGTAACACAGGGATGTATGCTAACTACTACTATGATTGTGTAATTTGCATGCCTTCTGCTGTGACACATGCATGCTGTTGTGTGCAACCCAGGGATGTATGATAACTACCACTATTATTGTCTGAGCTGTATGCCGTCTGCCATATCACATGCATGTTGCATGCCTTCTGTCATATTACATGCATGTTGGGTGCCATAGCGTGTGTGTCTGTGTGTGTGTGTCTGTGTTTGTGTGTGTGTGTGTGTGTGTGTGTGTGTGTGTGTGTGTGTGTGTGTGTGTGTGTGTGTGTGTGTGTGTGTGTCTGTGTGTCTCTGTGTGTCTGTGTGTGTGTCTGTGTGTGTGTGTGTCTATTGTATAGATTGTAATGTACAGTTCTTGTCTGCCCCTGACAGGTGATGTAGGTGCGTTGCCCTCCTGTGGTCCATCTGATGTTAGTGTCTCCACAGACTCTAGCAGTGTTGATGAACACATGATTGAGGCACAGGCACGGTTGTCGGGGCTGAATCTGTGCCATTGGTTGCCATTCCACCTATATACCCCCTCATCCTCGCACACAGATCTCATGCCTACACATACCCCATCACCAGTGGCCACAGAAGAAGGACAGTTGGCATGTGGTAGCTTGGAACAGGAAAGTGTGGGGGCTATAGAAGGTGTGCCTGCACACCATGGTGTCAACCAACTGACTGGTGATGCCCCACACAGGCACGTGGCCAGTGCTGCTCATAGGACGACCTCTGGCAAGACAGACCGCAGCAGCTGGTGTCACCAGACACATGTTTTAGGCTGTAATGGAAGCACAGGCACGTGCTGAATGGCATAATAGAGAGGATCAGCGGCTTCAGAGGGCTGCTGTCCATTCTTTAAATAACAACATCCAGGCAATGGTAAATGCTCAACAGCAGATTACTGAAGCTTTGGATAGACGATTGGGTGACATGGTTGGAGTCCTTGACCGTGGCATGACAATCCGTGAGCGTGAGCTGTCTGTGTTGGAACATTTGGTAGGAGTGAGGCGTTGGACACGTATATGAAGGCCTGCTACATCACCTGTTTCAGGTCTACGTGAATGAGCTACCTCACATGCTCGCTCAGTTAGTGGTGGTAGCAGCAG
The DNA here is from genome assembly GCF_019279795.1 of Protopterus annectens. Lineage (NCBI taxonomy): Eukaryota > Metazoa > Chordata > Ceratodontiformes > Protopteridae > Protopterus > Protopterus annectens. Next base: position 1,358,201,112 of record NC_056739.1, read on the forward strand.
CAGTGCAGCTGGTGCTGTGCTGTCCACACCATGACACAGCAGGCAACGTGCACGTGGCCCTGGATGGTCCCAACAGGGACACAGTTCCAGTGGACAAGTGTCATCAGACAGTACCCAATCTGCACCTCTGCTTGGTAGAGCCCGTGCAACCCCTGGCAGGCACAGGTCACATGGCCGTGGCCAGACACCGTGAACTGCAAAACCTGGCCTGTGCAGTCTGCAGCTGTCAATAATACCCCTGTGTAGGCCAGACACATGCCAGAACTGTGTGCATACATACACGCACACACCGGAAACATATGTAGGGCACCACAACACACACATGCATAACATCCACACATGCCCAAGTAGATCAAAGGCCCTAACCCACACACATGATGTCATCCAATGGTGCAGCCTAGGCCTCTGGCAAACATTATCACCCTGTGCATATGAGGATGCCTGTGCCGCATCCCTGACATTCATACCATTGGTGCAGGGACATGCTCATATGGTCTGATGCACAGGGTGAACAGACTAGGAAAATAAGTGTAGTTTACAATTGTTGAGTACTGTTGACAGGCAGCAGACATACCATGTACTACAGGTGTACAATGCATTTCGTACTGTTAACAGTATGTGTCTTGTGTAACAACAGTAACTGCATGTTGGTCATGATGTTCTGCTTTCCTCCTTCAGGTCTAATTGCAGTGTTTGCAGTTAGTGTCCCATACGTCAATGTGGAATACTCACAGGTATGTATGAATATACCAGCATGCACCTTGTAGCTTTCACATGACAGTGAGAATGTCCCATGTTCCAAACACGTCTACTGATACAAGAGCATGATAGCTGTGTATTAAGCTACTGTGGCTACAGACATGACATCCATACTGGGTGACATCACAGGTACAGTTACATGGAGTGGTGAGGTAAGAAAGCGGTCTAGCTGATTACAAGGGTAGAAGCCAGTGGGAAGTGTGATGCCTCATTGGGAAGCAGTAATACATGTTCCCATGACAGGATGGCAACCCACAACTGCACCCACACACTCAGGTATTGACACACATGTATTCCGTGACACAGTAACACACCCACACACTCACAGATTCACCGACACAGTAACACACACTCACACACAGTTGCTATTGTTGAGGTGAGGACCCCTGCCTATGTGCAAATCATCATTACAGTACTGTGCACCTACATGATGCACCACAGAGAATACAGATGTGCAGGTAGTCAGTATGGCCTAAGATCGGGGGCATCAACACCGATAGTAGATTGCATCGCCTGGATGGGGGGAGGGGGTCTTATCAGTTCAGTATGGTAACATAGATCCTCACTCCAGGGACCAGACAGCCATACATACACACACACACACACACACACACACACACACACACACACACACACACACACACACACATACACACACTGTGGCATTCACTATTGAATACACCTTTGTCACACACATACAGATACCTCACGTGTGAGATACACGCCGCTGCCTATGTCCTGCTTTCTACATTGCAGTCTCAGGTGGCCTAATGGTTAAGGTGTTTGCCTTACAAACACAAGGTCCAGTGTTTGAGTCTCACAAGGGATAACTGGCTAGGGTTAAAATGGCTCACAAGGGCAGTTAGCTTAGTACTAATCTATGAACCTATGATTGGGTTGGGAGGGTGGCCTAATGGTTAAGGTGTTTGCCTTACAAACACAAGGTGCAGGGTTTGAGTCTCACAAGGGATAATTGGCTAGGCTTAAAATGGCTTGCAAGGGCAGTTAGCTTAGTACTAATCTATGAACCTATGAACCTATGAACCTACAGATGTCTACACTAGTGTACAGGAGAGTGAGTAACAATTGAGATGCATTCCCCACCATACGTGACATGTATGGACACACACGCAACCACACATGCCAGTATTGTGAACCAAACACCTGCCTAGCTCATGATATGTATGACAGACTTACAGCAGTATTGCACGCGTTACAAAGTGTACTGATGCTTCCTTTGGCAACAGTGATGATATATGCACAAAGGAGGTCTTAACTATTACAGGTGTCAAGTGATTTACCTTCGGTGTCACCCTGACCACTGTCTATGTTGTGTGTTATGCCCTACAATTAACAAAACCATTGCTTACTGATTACACAGGTTATTGTAGGACTGCTTGTGACACACCTGTGAGCTGTCCTCAGCAAACATCCATCTGCAAAGATGCCCCACCACTTAGTTATTTCCACACATCTGTCCTTACCTGAGGTACATCTTTCCATACATTCAGCATATCACCATATACAGTTGGCAATGTTGAGGCTGCATTGCAACTGCATGATGTACTAAGATACATGTCTCCTGCATATATCAGCAACTGTACATGCATGGTATCTGAACGCACACAGCTACATGTACATGTGTGTAGGTCCTACAATTCTGTCATTTGGGCATGTTTTGTAGGCATTTCAATTGGTGGACACGTGTAATGCCATACATGACACATGGACTGTTGTATGATATGATAGGTGTAATGGCTGACCGGTACAGAGGGAATGTTACCTCTGTCAACACTGATATCACACCTTATGTACTGTTAGCATTCAGCAGCCATGGACCTACATTCCATGTGAATGTGTGTAATGGCTGTAGCCACCTGTCTGCACAAAGGACAAAAACAGCTATGCTGTTTACATGTATGTTGTGTGTGTGGCATATACATATCCAGGGCAGGTACATGCATGTCATATCCAAACATGAGGGTGTTCACAGGTATACAGCAACAGTCATCTGCTAATGCTGTAAAAAAAACGAGGGCCCCTGGTATGTGTACAGCTGACCTGGTTACAGTCAGTGGTATCATTGCATTGCATAACACATGATGCAACTGTGTCAGTACATGGGTACTCCCTACAGTTAATGTAGAGCTTGGTGCAGTCCACTGGTCAAGGGTCACATGGTGGTGTACCCTTATGTGTCCTACAACATGTATGGATGTGTGTTGGTGGTCAGAGGGCATGGTGGTGTCTGAGGTTTACATCTTAGAATGCAGCATTTGACACTGTGTCCTGCACCTGACTCATCTGTGATGCCTTTTGTGGGAGTACCGGTCAGTACATGTGAGTGGCCTCTATGTATGTGGGGACACCACCACCTAGAGCGGTCCATACCTGTGTTATGGCCCACATGTCTGGTTATGAGGTATATGGTGGTAGTGCTATTGTGCACTACAGAGCCTTCAGCCAGGTGTTCCTCACTGCACAGATGTCAGTACTCTCCATTGTTGGATCTACAGTGAGCAGCTGTGATTATGGACGAGACACATCTAGCACTGGTTAGCATAAGCATACAATGCAGTTGTCCTCTTGGTGTCAAGGTGTTATCCTGTGTTTAGGACATTTGCCTTGGAATGGCACTATATGGGCGAATGCGACTTAGGTATTCTCCCCACTCCCTTGAATCATGGATGCATGTGATACGTGTCAAAGGCCTGTCTGTCAGTCATGTCATCCCAGAATGACAATCACTGGACAACCTCATAATTACAGCAGGACATTGGCTCAATGTGTTGGTCAAGCAGTTGCCACTCCTAGCAAGGCTCATTGTGTTGGTCAGGCAGTTGCCACTCCTAGCAAGACATCACTGCGAGTGGTGATATTGTGCTTGGTATAGGATGGTACATCTAAGGTGACAGACAGCAGCAGACGTTGTGTATAAGACCGGTGTCAGATATATGTAGAGCAGCTTTCCAGCTATCAATGACAACTACTAACACTAGAGTCCATTACAATGTGTTCTTTATGTCTAACTGTAATAGCATGGCCACTGTGGCCTTCCGTGTTTAGAATCAGAGTGCATCCCAGACAGCCCTGTGCTACTAAGTGTATGAGCATGCCCAGTATAACCTTGTGTAGATGGACACATAGTGCATTCCAAACAGCCCTGTGCTACTAAGTGTGTGAGCATGCCCAGTGACACCTTGTATTGGTTATGTGTCTCTATGTGTATGGGTATGGCCATTGTAACCCTGTATAGTGATAGTAGTCATCCATTCCACAGATGGGCATACTCCAGGTCAGGATGGATTCCTACTTTAAACACACAGGTTCACAGGTATGTACATCTTAACCGCCAGCATCCCTGTTGATGTCCGCATTCCTAAAAGGTCATAATGACAGCCTTGAAATGTGTAGTTTGTGTGGCGCAACTCGTAACTATGTAGTATTGTAATAGCGATTTGTAGACAGGCAGGTGTTCCATTCCCACCACTGGCTTGTGTGTGTGTGTGTTTGTCTCCATCTGCCTGAGGACTGAATAATGCTTTTAGACTGCTCACACTCCAGACAATTCCTATACCTACCTTTGGCAAGGCTGATGATGTCATCCACCTACAAATACACCTCTGGGAGTGCTGTGTCCCAGTAATCTTGGTAGCGCATTCTGTAACTGTGTAATGCTGTAGTATAATAAAGTAGTTAGGTCAGTGTTCTAATCCCAGACTTGCCAAGTGTGTGTGTGTGTGTGTGTGTGTGTGGCTGTGTGTGGTGTGTGTGTTTGTCCCCGTCTGCCTGAGGACTGAATAATGCTTTTAGACTGCTCACACGCCATACCATTCCTATGCCTACCTTTGGCAAGGCTGATGATGTCACCCACCTACAAATACACCTCTGGGAGTGATGTGTCCTAGTAATCTTGGTAGCACATTCTGTAACTGCATAATGCTGTAGTGTAATAAAGTAATTAGGTTGGTGTTCTAATCCCAGACTTGCCAAGTGTGTGTGTGTGTGTGTGTGTGTGTGTGTGTGTGTGTGTGTGTGTGTGTGTGTGTGTGTTTATCCCCGTCTGCCTGAGGACTGAATAATGCTTTTAGACTGCTCACACTCCATACAATTCCTATACACACCTTTGGCAGAGCTGATGATGTCACCCACCTACAAATGCACCTCTGGGAGTGCTGTGTCCCAGTAATCTTGGTAGTGCATTCTGTAACTGCGTAATGCTCTAGTGTAATAAAGTAGTTAGGTCGTTGTTCTAATCCCAGACTTGCTAAGTGTGTGTATGTTTTAATAAACCTCTGGGAGTACTGTAACCCAGTAATCTGTGTAGCGCATTCTGTAACTCCGTAGTGCTGTAGTGTGCTAAAGTATTTAGGTCGGTGTTCTAATCCCAAACATTGTGTGTGTGTGTGTGTGTGTGTGTGTGTGTGTGTGTGTGTGTGTGTGTGTGTGTGTGTGTGTGTGTGTGTGTCTGCCTGCATGAGACAAGTGCAGTGCTTTGTAGAGTATGTACTCTCTGTACAAATCACATGACCACATTTGTCAATCCTGCTGTTGTCACCCACCTAGGTCTACACCTGTAGGTGTGCTGTAACCCAGTATTCGCCGTACCACCTGCCCAAAAAGCGTATTGCTGCAGTGTGATACGGTAGGTAGGGGTTCATATACAGGACATGGCAAGTGTGTGTTTGTCTGTCAGAGCCTGTGTAGCGGTGGCTGTGAGTGTCTTACCATTGGACATGTTGGGGAGCAGATTTTGTAGTTTTCCTATATGGTGTCTGTCTTATGACACATTGGCCACCTCACAAGGAGTACAGCTGTCAGTCAGCCACGGGACTGTGTTGGCAAGCCATACCCCTACATCTGGCAAAAGGCCTGATGAGCAACGTATGCAACCCTACTAGTACCCGGTATATGTCCTGCACCCATGTGTCATGCACAAATACAGTTGCCTAGGATATCCCACTATGTTGCTAGTACCATGCACATTGATGACAGATAGTCATGGTGTGAATGCAGTGGCTTGCAGAGGACATGGCAGCCTATACAGCAGTACAATAGGCACATAATTGCGGACATTGTGCCTTCACTATGTTCCCCACTGGATGTGCCCTGTACGGACCAATGCCAATGACACCACTGAATACATGTATCATGCTATCAATGCAGGTGCAGGGTCAACCTGCTCACTATAAACAGGTTTCTCCACACCAGGACAGTATTGGCATATTGGGTGATAACAGTCTGTGTACACAACATGTGCCTGCCAAACCAGGTACACCTGTACATGTCACTGTACAGTATTGTGGGACATGCACATCCCAGGCAATGTCCATGTGAAGGACTATCAAACACAGACATGGCATGCATTGCAAAGCTATGGCCATACACACTGGTAACCAGGATGTCAGGGCAGATCATGCAGTAGCCATCTGTGTGGGACATTGCAGACACTGCTTCCCTGCACTGCACACCATTATCGGATGATGCGATGCCAAGGAGTACCCCTCATCCAGCCTTGTACAGCCATCTTGCACAGCCAACCGCTACACACCCATGCAGCAATGCATACATGCATGTCAGTAACGGCACCTTGTGTCTGCGTGTGGGTTATGATGCTCCCAAATACAGTCACTCCCAGTATAACCCTCATTGGCATACCAACAGATGTCAAACACTTTCACATGCCCTAGCCCATAGAACCTCCAGATAGTCCTTGTGGTGCATGTAGTCCTGTGCATTACTGCAGTGTGGCAAACAAAGAAGTTAGGTTGTATATTTGTGGCCCTGGCAAAGAGTGTCATTGCGAGTCTATTAGAGAGTGTGGTTGCGGTGACAATGGCATCTGTTCAAGTGGACAGGCATGTGTGCCACACCTAATGTATGTCTACTATATCTCTGTTGCAGATGTCTCTCATCTACACACATATGTTCTTACAGCACAGCAACATGTCGGCTTTGTGGCACATGTAGTATCGTCATGCACATGGATTAGTAATGACTAGTCAATCAGGGGTTTTACCCCTGTACTGTTAGGCGTGTGGCAGACGATGCTTAAGGTTAGGTCTCGAAGCCCTTCTCTAGTGTACTTTGTCTGTCCCACCCACACACTCTCTGGTGGATGTGGAGGTGTACACCTGCTCAGCAGCAGCATGTGTATTGTAAGTGATGGACATGATCAGTTGATGGCCTCTGCACCTATTGCAGTCCTCCTCTAGCTGATTGCATGTGGAACAGCTGTGATGGTGTTCCCATAGCCATTCGCATGATAAACACAGTACACTATCTAGGAAAAACATGTTGGTATTTGGCCATGACAGTCGCTGTGAGTGGTACCTGGATGTGGTGTTCTGAAACGGCATCACAGATTATATCTGGATGTACCTCAAACATCATACACAGTGGGAAATAGCCTAAAGACAGGAGGGTGATGTGCCACACATGACTACAGCATGTAAGTGTAGCTATGCTGCATTGAGAATACTGCCTGTTTAACATGTTGTGTGTGGTAATGGCTATTCTGCATGTTTTAATACAAACATGACAGTACTCTGTTCATGAGGGACCCCCATCTGTAGGGCCATCTGTGAACTGGTCAATGTGTGGAACCATTTTTTTCTTGTGTTACACACTGAACACACATCTGTGCACAGCAGGAGCATAGTGTGAGGATTGCAGACAGTACATGATAGGGATGTGTTACTGCCATCGCATCCCTGACTGGACATATGTCACATGAAACAGTGGTATGACAGACACTGTCTGGGGTTCCCAGTGACAAGCCAATAATGGGCAACTGCTCATAGCTGCGGTCACACATCAACTACACATTGTACAGATGGCATGCAGTATATATGCATGTGTTGTGCTCCCCCTGCAAATGTATACCATCTGTTGTGTTGGGTTGATGGTGATATCTATGCATACTGTTGTAGGTAATCCTGTATGCCGTTGTCTATCACTAAGCCATATGTGGGTTTAAACTGCAACACCATAGGCTGAATTGGTTGGGAGGTCCCGGCAGAACCTCCTGTCCCACTTCAGCTGACCATGGCACTGAGCATCATCACATCTGGGGCCCAGCCTTGGACATCGACCTCTGTTGGCTCTGCACCACCTTCTGGAGGTACCACTGAGGATGGGGCATGTCCCCTCTGGTAGCAGGACCAGACAGGTACATGTCTGCTGTTGTGCGGTCCTGGACGTGTTGCGTTGGGGGCTCACTAAGGGGTTTCAAAGCCAGATATGCAAGCTCAAGTGTGGAGTGTCACATTTACAGGGTGATGCTGCCTCTCCTGGATAGCCCCCAGCACTGCCTCCTTTGCAGCTGTTTAGGTGCAGTGGCAGCTGTCCATGGCTGGGGACCTCCGTCGCACTGTTCCCATGGGCTTGTGAATGCAGAACACCCATCCCCGTCTGAGGTGTATCCCCCCACATGTGTCATATACCAACCCTGTATGCTGTCTTGTCTGTGATCCTACCCTACCAATCCACCACAGCCATACTTACACTCCTTCCCCCACATCCGACCCTCACCCTATGGAAACATAAGGCCAATCGGCCACTAGGACAACATCTGCCCTATACATAGCTGTCCATTTCACACACATGCCCACTGGACACATGTAACCCTTGTAATATGCATCACAACATACTCCTGTTATCCTCACCCCTGTCCCTCAGGCGCACAATCCTGGTATGCACATCACTCCTAAATGGTCCAGGTACACGTGATGAGGATGACCCCATTGTACACACAACACTACCGGTCCCTCTATGGTTACTCCATTTACCTTTATCATGATGAGGATGTTGCACACAGCACCTTGCAAGAGTACTGTTCACACATAATGATTGGACAGGTACTGTTGTGTTAATGTACATTACATGCACAGAGTGATGTATACAGCCAATGTACAACTGTTTACGTGTATGAATGACACATGTCTGTCTGAGGGAGTCTTGAGATTACATAGAACAACTTCACTACATAATACAGGCGTCGCTGGTGTTTCCCGTTTCATTCGTTTGTAATGCTTTGTTGCCACATGGCATGTTCCTGATATATCTCTATATATGTATGTACCAATATGCTGGACATAACCACTCACATATACATCTACATGATGGGATACATTCCTATACTGTTAGATGACTGCGCTGTATGATATGTTTGTGGTACTGTCCGTTGTCTGTATATCTGCCATGGCGTATTGGTAAATCACATTAGCTGTGTGTGCAGGGTCCTGGTTCCGAGCCTTACAGAGGACGTTTATTTGGTCGCAGGGCAGAACAAGATCATTGGATATGGAGGGAGTAAAGCACATTAAAGCAGTTGTGAGCGGGCGTGCGTGGGTTTTCACGGTGTTAAGCAATGCTAACCTCTGGTTACAGCTTCTTACACTCGGTTAGCATCCCTAACCTATTCTATCATTAACATTGCTTTACCAGTGCAGTGCAATACTCACATACTGGTAGCCAAACAGGCTTGCACCTGCTCTTTCCCACACTTGCAAATGCAGCGACATTGGTGCTTGCATCTGACACTCACACCCCTGGGTGGGAACGAGGACCACAATATTATCGTGTGATGCGTATTACATTGGATTA